>NW_017673154.1:139446-148619 GCF_001879085.1 Nicotiana attenuata
TCTTTCCAAATACTTGTTTACTCCCTTGCCCTTTATTTGTGGCTGTTGCTTGGGCAAGGTTGAGAGGTATACATTACGGATCGGGTTGCACGCCGCAACAATGTTATATGTGGATCGGGTTGCACGCTGCAACAATATTATATGTGGATCGGGTTGCACGCCGCAACATTGTCATATGTGGATCGGGTTGCACGCCGCAACAATGTTATATGTGGATCGGGTTGCACGCCGCAACAATGTCATATGTGGATCGGGTTGCACGCCGCAACAATGTTATATGTGGATCGGGTTGCACGCCGCAACAGTGATAATTGTGGGTCGGGTTGCACGCCGCAACAGTTATTGACGCAAACGTGTTTAGTGTCGGTATTAGTTTCTTGTTCGCTTTAAATTGTATGTGGCACCAAGATTGATTACTTCGGATTTACTGTTACTGTTGTTATCTCACCACAGCATGTTTCCCCCTCCCATATTTCTAGTGGTTTGGTATTTTGCTTCCGTTGTATATTTATAACTGCACAGGTTTATGTGGTGTCCAATCTAGCCTCGTCACTACTTCGCCGGGGTTAGGCTAGACACTTACCAGCACATGGGGTCGGTTGTGCTGATGCTACACTCTGTGCATTTTTGCACAGGTCCAGGTATTGAGCAGCAGCTGCAGCATTAGCACGGGGGCGCACCTTCAGTCCAGAGAGACCCGAGGTAGCTTGCAGGCGTCCTCAGGCCCGGCGTCTCTTCTCTATACCCTCTTTTAGACTGTTGCCTCCTTGTCTCGAGACAGACAGCTACTATATTTCTTTCAGACCTTGTATTTAGTATATTCTTAGTGGTTCGTGAGCACCAAATCTTGGGTAGAGGCTATTATTAACTGTTTCGCGTTTTGATTCAGATTTGTAAATCAGACTTCCGCTATTATTCTTAGTAAATTTCATGTTCTACACTGATGCTATAAATTGTTAAAATAATTGTTTAGTGATGAAAAGGTAAATAAGTTGGCTCGCCTAGCTACCACGAGTAGGCGCCATCACGATCCCGATGGTGGGAAATCCGGATCGTGACAATATTTCATTGGTGAGGTCGAAACCTCGAGCATGAATCTCCTCGGGGGTCTCCCTCCGGGCTTGACACTTGGCCAAATCGCTGACCCACTTCTCCCAATCGGAGGCTTCCCTTAACTCCGCTTGAACAGCCTCGGCACCCCTCAAGTAAACGGCGATGGTTTTATTAGCCGTGGCCTTTGTCTTCTCAATTTTAGCCTTGGCCTCAGCAACCTCGGCCCCGGCTTCAGCGAGTTTTGTCTCGAGCTCCTCGATCTTCTTGGCCTGGGCCAAATTTTTAACTTTGATACCTCGGAGCTGAGTCTCAGCCGAGGCCAGTTGGGCTTGAGCAGCCTCTTTATCAGCAACGAGCCGATCCATGTTCTCCTTCCATTGATGTCAGACAGCCTTAACCTGATCGACCTCGCCCCGAAGCTGTCTGATGACCTCTAACTTTTGTTACAGCTGAGTCACTGAAGTGTTAGCCTCCACAGTAAGGCCAAGAAGACCATACTTTGTCAAAATCACAGTTACCTGCTTGTCTAGCTCGACCTTATTTTTTCGAGCTTTGGCCAAATCAGCCCGAAGGTGCTTGAGCTCCTCCTCCTTTTGGCTACAAAGGAGCCTCAGGGCCTTCTCCTCATCCGAAGACTTCCTAAGCTCGGCGTCACATTGGCTTAGCTCGGCCCTGAACTTGATGATGGCCTGCACAAAAAACAAAGGGGTATCAGTCAGGACAAGAGAAGAAAACCAAAAATTCTACAATGTTAAAAGTAAGTGCTTACCCGAGAGAAGAGACGATGAGCCTCTTCAAAGAGGGTAGATGCGTCAATGAGTTCGGCAGCATCCTCGACCCCGGTGAAATAGTCCTGAAAGGGATCTTCCTCAAGGACCTTGCTCGGGCCGGGTGTTCGCATAGCTCGAGCGTCCTTTATCGCCTCCTCAAAGTAAGATGGTAGAGAAGGGGAGTGACCTATTGTCACAGCCCCGAGGTCCTCACTTAGGGTGCTCTAATTAGCTTCGGGATTCTCGGCATCTGCCCCTCCAGTGTGCTTATTAAATACGGGGGAATAATTTCGATCTCAGGGGACTCGGGGGCTTTGTCCAATTCTTTATTCCGAGTTTCCTCACCACGAGGCAAGGTCTCCAGTTCGAAGGGCTTGGCGACCTCGGCCGGTCTCCTAGTTCGGGGAACCAGCGCTGATTCTTCGCCCTCATTTTCTTCATCATCCAGAAACTGGTGGATCAAATCCACGTCCACATGAATAAGTTTCCTCCTCGGCTTCGAGTAGGGGCCTTCTCATCCTGGGGGTCTTCGAGCTTTGAAGCCCCTTTTCTCTTGTTGTCTTTCCCCGATTTTGGAATCGGGGACCTGGTCTATTTCCCAGGCGGGGGTGGCCTCATTTTGGAAATATCTCCAATGCCTGCATAGATAGGCATAAGTGTGGAAAACATCTCCAGCAAAAGAAGAGTATCAGAAAACCTGGGAGAAAAACTAACTGTGGTGCTTGGCCTCCCATTTGCCCCTCGATAAGTCACGCCATTTGCGTTCATCATACGAGGAGGTTGCGGCTAATTTTCGAACCCAGTCCTCGAGGTCGGGGATCGCATGGGGCATCCAAGCAACAGCTGCAAAGAAAGGTAAAAACATTATGAAACTCGGAAGCTGAATATGAGAGGGTATTTGGAAAAGGACTTCACTTATGTTCGAAGTTCTATTTCTCCGGGAACGGCATTTGTTCCCTAGGTATGACGTCCGATGTCCTCACTCTGACGAGCCGGCTCATCCAGCCTCGGTCTTTATCCTCGTCGTTACTAGCAAAGAAGGCTTTCTTTGATCGACGTTGAAGCTTCATCAACTCTCGAAACAGTCGAGGCCGATACAGCCGAATGAGATGGTTGAGGGTAACCTCTAATCCCTGGGCCTTGCTGGAGAAATAGAGCAGCATAATCACGATGCGCCAAAAGGAGGGATGGATCTGTCCTAGAGTAACCTCGTACCTTTTGCAAAAGTCAATCACTACTAGATCAAGGGGACCCAGTGTGAAGGGGTAAGTGTAAACACATAAGAACCCCTCCACGTGAGAAGTAATGCTATCCTCGGGGTCGGGGATCTGTATCACGACCTCGTCTTCCCAACTGTAGTGCTTCTTCATGGCCTTGACATGCTTATTCGATATCGAACTAATATATCGAGATACATGTTCGCATCGGCCTGGGATATTGGGAGGATTTTCGATATTGAAATCCTTCTTTATCACACAAGGACCGGGAACGATTTCGAGAAGGGTCGGTGCTACAAGCTTGGCCGGCCTGGAAGAAAAAGAAGAAGATGCCCTCTCTTTTTGGGGGACTGTTTTAGAAGTTTTGGCCATGGTTTTTAAGTTAAGAGATGCAGACGGTAGCGGAATGTGGTCTTTTCTGGGAGCTTGGCATTTTCCGGCACTTAAAGGGCGGTGGAAGCAGATGATAAGAAAAAGCGATGAAGAGGAAAGGGTATCAGAGTGAATGTAATGAAGAAGTAAAGTTCTAAATTCAAAGAAGGAGCCCCATATTTATAGATGAGCGGCGACGGTTCGGCGGTGTTAGTGGCCGGCCATTACTGGCATGCATTTAATATTTTGGGGAAGCGAACTGACGAAACGTTTCGGTCACTTCGAGCGCCTACGTCACGAGAATGACATCATCGTCAGAGACTCCGGAAATTCAAGGTTCAAATCGTTTCTTATCATCTTACTCTAAGAAACACGGCGACTATCTGTATACGGTCGAAATCGGGTATGCCCAATTTCCCTGACTCGAGGGGTTGCCTTAAGTCCGAGTTCAGGATGGATCGAGTTCGAGCTCGATGGACCGGGCTCGAGCTCGATGACATAGTACAAGGCTCGAAGAACTAAGTGTTCGAGGAACGTCGAAGCCTAATATGACTGGCATCGAGATAATGTTGTTACGGATTTATAACAGAATGAGCAAGACTCCTGCCACGTCCCCAAGATTGTGGCGTAAATCCCGGAATAGATTTGCGCGAATCCGTACTAGACGGTTAGGCAGCTGTTCCAATAAGATTCTTTATTGTAAATAGAAATGTACCTTATTTAGGTTTCCCCTATTATATAAAGGGGACCCCAATCATTTTGTAAACGTTATCAATCATTGGCAAAGAATATACTCTCTTACATTTTCGCTCATTGTTCATCAGAATTGTCCTTTAGCTTTACTATTCTTGCTTTACTGTACTTGATTCATCTCGAGGTCACTTTGGCTCGAGGTCGAGACTGATGTACATTCTGGTTTGGTTTTACTTATTTCTTTCATTTATACTTCAGATTTCTTGGTTATTAATTATTATATATTGAACTTAATCACGTATCTTTAAAACCATAAATAAAATTTAATTGTTACTTGTATTTTCGAGGTAAACAAGTCTATCGGAAAAAGCTTATCTATCTTCACAGAATAAAAATAAGGTATGCATACATATTACTCTCTACATATCCTACTTATGCGACCGCATTGGATATATTATTGTCGTTTCGTTTATTCCTTTTGTTTTCTTCCTCCTTT
This sequence comes from Nicotiana attenuata, assembly GCF_001879085.1. NCBI lineage: Eukaryota > Viridiplantae > Streptophyta > Magnoliopsida > Solanales > Solanaceae > Nicotiana > Nicotiana attenuata. Next base: position 144,048 of record NW_017673154.1, read on the forward strand.
TTATTACCTATATACTCCATCATTGCCATTGATAACGTTTGTTGAGAGCGTGTGCAAAGTGAGTGTCCATAAATTGCTGCTATGTCGCTATTCGGATATGGACAATTTATTGCCCATGTTACCCCTTACACCCCACCCCCCTGGGAAATTTTTTTGAGTTACTTAGCTTTGCTCTTATAAATGGTACCATATAGTACAACATTATGCGATAAAATCTTGAAGAAAATAGACCCCAAAAAATGGAATGCTCGTGCTTTCTAGGAAATCAAGAAGCATGCTAGGGCTGGATTTGAAAACTTTATTTCGTGTTTTTCTGCCTTTATATGCTTTATTTCAATTCTGTAAGATTATTCACTATAACCTACAAGGGTTATGGTGGAGTGGTCAGCATTTCTTCATCCTTAACAATAGATCTTGGGTTTAATTTATAAGCTTTGGTTATGAAGTCGCCTTTGTTAGGAAACGTTTTATTTCTCAATATAAAAAAATTCAATGCAATACCGGACACGGTAAAATGCGTCTTTATTCAGCGAAAACAAAACTTACACCAAAACGAAAAAGAGTAGAAGAAAAACAAGGGTGCATTTTTGCTATAAAACAAAAAGAATTGTTCTATAGTGATAGCATTTGTCTTACAACGAGAAAAGTTCAAGCTACAACATTTGGTTCTGAGACCAAATACGTGGGCACTTTGTGTTGCTTTGATCACGCCCAACTATACCTTATAAAAAGAACAATGCGGTCGCTGCAAATATAATCCGGTTTACAAGTCCGGAGTCGAATCCCACAGAGAACTGAGGTTTAGCTACAGTTGTTCACTATCACCAAGAAGACAAGCTTGAACAATTCCTAACTTATAGATATTAAGATTCTTCTGTTTAACTAATTAACTAACAAATTAAAATAGTAAATTAACAACTAACGATACTAAGGGTTAGAGAAAAGATTAAGGAGGTCTAGAGTTATGATTTCCCCAATTGTCGGAATCCTTCCCGCTATGTCTTCTATAATTTCGCCTAAGTATTCTCTACCGATCATGAGCACTCTTATTGCCGTAAATCTCTCCCGAGTAATTACGACAATTTACTAGACGCACTCTCCCGAGCTACGCTAGCTGGCTTTTAATACAGCTCACTTCAGATCGCACCCAAGGCTTCGTTATCCCTAATCCCACCTTTAAACCCTCGGTTATTGATCCCTCATATACTCTGGGAGTGGTGTTGTTCAACAATTACCTAAATATGCACTCTCTCCCGAGTTATGCATACTAAATAGGCACAGCTAATTGAGAGCTCTTCAATCAACCACAATATAAACGTAGTTGAACAAATAGAGAAAAGCTATGGCTCAATTATATAAAAACATAACAAGAATTTATCCTACAAAAGGTTCTATCAAAACTCTAGATAACAAATTAGCTATTCATAATAGTATGTAAAACTACAATACTAAAAGTCATAACCAACAATGAAAAATAGGAAGAGGAAGGAAAAAACTCGTAGAAGAATTCTCCGCCTTGCTCCCAATGTGTTCTTGCCTCCAAGGGTGTTGTCTAACCCTAAAGTAGTGTCTCTCCGCCTCCTTAGGTCTAATTTGTGTCCAAAATATGTCCCCCTCTTGTTCTTGGCCGGCCTCCTTTGTTTAATATAGGGTTTAGGACTTAAAATCCCATGTTTTGCACTTTAGTCCCTGAAATTTTCGCTTCCTGCCGCGGTTTTGCCGCGGTCGCGGTGGAACCGCGGCCAAACATGCCCTCTGATTCTTCAGTTGTCCGCGACCATCTTCTACCGCGGTTCTGCCGCGGTCGCGGCAAAACCGCGGTTTTTCACCCTGTTCCGTTTGGAATTTGGAAAAACGTAAAACATGAAAGTTGTAGCCCTTTGAGTTAGCTTTCCAACCATATATTGTGGATCCCAAATGGAGTTCTGAGAAAAAAGTTATGTCTATTTTACTAGACAGTGCGCAATATGCCTCCTCAAGTCTTCGTTCGTACTTAATTATAAAATTTGACCTCCGAACACGATCCCGGCTTAATTCCTTGAGCTTTTACTCAGACTTCAAAGCTTCAAATCACTTAAATTCATTCCATAACATCTATATAGCTCGGAATCACACCTACAAGGCATAAAACACACAATTAGTGCAAAACACTAGCGATTAAAGCGCAAACTCAATTAAAGTGCAGTAAATTCGAGTGTAATAAGCGACTAAAATATGCAATTATAGCCTATCATCAACACCCCACACTTAAACCATTGCTCGTCCTCGAGCAATCAAACTCCACTTTTTTTATAGACACGACCTTTTTAAACAATTCTCCTAACTCATCACACCAAGAGTATTTAAAATAGACTAAGCACAAAAGCGTAACATCTTCACCTCAAGATTTGACTCACAAGTACCACACGTTATTTATAACTCACCCACTTACTCTAATATAGAGGTGACTGACATTACCTTTCCTTCATGAATCAAGTGCCCTCACACAACAAAAGAGAGTAGTTCCACACAATAAAATTTAAGAACACTTAGGAACTCAAGATAGAAAGAATTCACTCACTCTTAGAAATAACATTCATATGCCACAAAAGATGCACCATAAGCTTGCCCGTAGTGTACTACTCCACTAATCGAGCTCATTCAATCTTGGATCAATTAGGACTTTATTTGGTTGTAATGTAGGCTACGGGACGGGTAGGATACATTTAGATATAAGGGTGACTACACCTCCCTAAGCACTTTAATACATATACTTTAACATTCAAACCCAATACTTATGTCAAACCAAACTCCACCTTCACATCAATGTATATTACCCCATACTTCTTTAAGCACACTTACATCAAGAGCCACCACTTATCAAGGAATTTTTTTTTCACAAGAATCCAACTATTTTTGTTTTTTCCAATTCAAGTAGCTCTTACTTTTTCAAAACAGTGCACCTTTCTCCTTATTTCATTAGTTCCACTCAAAAGCCAAACCAACCACCCCACACTTTAACTTTTACATAGTTCATAATAATTCACGTGCTCATGAGAGGTTACAATGGTTCAAATAGATGGTTAATTCGAACAAATGGGTAAGGCTTATAATGTGGTTGCCAAAGAAACAGGATTACAGGCTTAAAGGGGTTAACTACGATACATAATAATTAGGCGGGTAAAATATACATATCTGGCTCAACAAGAAAACGCCTATACCACTTCCAAGACTGAACAACACTACTATTTCGCTTTGCAAACATACGGGGCAAGTTCTAGGCATCAAATGCACTGCACAGAATATCACAAAACCTTACACACACATGGCACATAACTCACTCAGGATTGGATTCATCAAGACACCCTAGTCAGAGCGGTTAAGCAAATTTAAAATCATACAATTTAAGGTACTTATACAAGAGTCAAAAACCGAGCCTAAGCGTCACAGCCAAAGTACTCACTATTCTCAAGGCATAACAAAGTCAGGAGATATTGCTTCATTTCAAAACAAAACACAATGGCTCCTATTCCCAAAAAAAACTAACTACACCCGGTTCAAATAAAACTCTTGGAAAAGAACAGTGGTTTAAAGAAAAACCAAGGTGTAATTGCTACACTACCTAACAAAACAAAAAATCTTTTTGGTATTTTCTTTAGACTTACTTCCCTCAAGAAAACTGTCTAGAAGATCTGTCATCAGGAAAAGTCCAATCTTTTAAAAAAAAAAAAAAAAGGACTAAGCGGTCGCTGCAAATATAATCCGGTTTACAAGTCCGGAGTCGAATCCCACAGAGAACTAAGGTTTAGCTACAGCTGTTCACTATCACCAAGAAGACAAGCTTGAACAATTCCTAACCTATAGATATTAAAATTCTTGTGTTTAACTACTTAACTAACAAATTAAAATAGTAAATTAACAACTAACGATACTGAGGGTTAGAGAAAAGATTAAGGAGGTCTAGAGTTATGATTTCCCCTATTGTCGGAATCCTTCCCGCTATGTCTTCTATAATTTCGCCTAAGTATTCTCTACCGATCATGAGCACTCTTATTACCGTAAATCTCTCCCGAGTAATTACGACAATTTACTAGACGCGCTCTCCCGAGCTAAGCTAGCTAGCTTTTAATACTGCTCACTTCAGATCGCACCCAAGGCTTCGTTATCCCTAATCCCACATTTAAACCCTCGGTTATTGATCCCTCATATACTCTGGGAGTGGTGTTGTTCAACAATTATCTAAATACGCACTCTCTCCCGAGTTATGCATACTAAATAGGCACAGCTAATTGAGAGCTCTTCAATCAACCAGAATATAAACGTAGTTAAACAAATAGAGAAAAGCTATGGCTCAATTATATAAAAACATAACAAGAATTTATCCTACAAAAGGTTCTATCAAACTCTAGATAACAAATTAGCTATTCATAATAGTATGTAAAACTACAATACTAAAAGTCATAACCAACAATGAAAAATAGGAAGAGGAAGGAAAAAACTCGTAGAAGAATTCTCCGCCTTGCTCCCAATGTGTTCTTGCCTCCAAGGGTGTTGTCTAACCCTAAAGTAGTGTCTCTCCGCCTCCTTAGGTCT
>NW_017673155.1:0-11952 GCF_001879085.1 Nicotiana attenuata
CCTCACTGTGGAAGACCCCATAAAATTGGCCCCGTTTGCATGAAGTAGTTGGATCATGCTCTNGTTTCAGCTCAAAGTGCCCAGTGATCCTGGGCTTCAAGATACTGGAGGTGACATTAGCAATGCTGGGCATCGCCACCTCCTGAACAGCCATGGGTTGCTCATCTGCCATGTCCACAGGAAATTGAACAAGTGCCTGAATATTATTCGTGTCCCTTGCTTCCCTCAACCTCCTGTGAAATGTTCTCTCAGGTTCAGGATCAAAGCCTTGAATTCGGTCCTGGCTTCTGACCCTACGCATTCAATCAAAGTTCCTGAGATCTGAGCAGCAATCAAGTAACGTTAGACTAGACAAAATAAGCAATTAAAGCAAAAACTAGCAAGTAGCTAATATTCAAGTTCCCCAGCAACAGCGCCAAAAACTTGTTGCTCCCAAACGCACACGCAAGTATACGTGGTCGACAAGTAATATAATGATAAGTTGAGTGTAGAACCCACAGAGACTTGTGTAAACTACTCACTAAATTGCTAAAATTGTTATTCAGTCCAGCTAAAATCAAAACCCAATGATATGATTATATTATACTACGATTCTAAGTAAAAACTAAATTATCAAGTAACTAATTGATTGTTGTGTATTCAGTAGAGATAAGTATTCTAGGGTTGTGATCGATTCACCATTCGTATTGTGTTCTAATAAACTCTTCCCTTCATATAATTCACTCATGGTTGCTAATTAATCGATAGATGCTCTCATAGCCTTCTCCTGAAGTACTACTCACCTATTCTCAATAGATTAACGCCTATATTCCTATGAAATTAATGAGAACGCATTAAGATCACGACATTTAGTTAAGCACGGTGACTAGGTATATTCCTATCCTAACCACAAATCCGCTCCCCCTAAGGGTTAAGATCATGCTCTCTTCACTTCTTCTCTAATCTAAACATGGCTTTCCCAAGCATAGCATAGATAGTAAATAGAACCTAACTGTTGGCCAGACAATTAAGCAATTAAATACAGAATTGAAGAAACAACCATATATTGGTGAATTATAATCAAGGTCAAGCTAATATCAAACAACAATATTCATGGCTAAATCACAACCCAAGAACAATGGGTGTTTAGCCACTCATACTCATGTTCATCCCAATAAGGTTCAATTTCATCACGATTAGCAAAAACAAAGGGAAGAAAAGAAGAATTTGATGGTTAAATCTCCTCCTTGCCTCTTGCCTCTCTATTTCTCCCACTAGACTCTGAAAACCTTGATAAATAATCCTTGGGCGAGCTTGACTTTATATAGGTTAAGTGGGGTTTCCTCCAGATTTTCAATTATACCCCTGAAGAAGGCTTCCCGGAATTTGGACTAGCGCGGTCGCGCATCTGACCGCGCTAGTTGGCAGATGTTCTGTTTTAGGGCGCGCTAAAATTAGCGCGGGCGCGCACCTGGGCGCGCTAGCCCAGGTCCTTACTTCCTTGATTTTTTTTCTCGTCTTCGTGCGTACTCAGCTCCGACGGGTCGTTTTTGCTCTAAAGTAGTTCCAATCACCTCTTTAAGGCATCACATAGGCTCCTCATCCTGCAATGTATACAATTCACAATTAGAGCCCATTTTTAATTAATTAACCACATTATGACATCGGAACATAATCAAACGGGAGCATCAATAATCGCTAAATTACCTAAATTCAGCCTCTTATCAGAAATCTATTATTTACCAAGATATATTGATGATAATTTAATCAAATAGTAATGAATAATTTAAGGACTCGATTAAAAATATATTATTTTTAATACGAAATGGATTCTTACACTTAACAAAAGAAAACTACCAATCAAACTAGAATGTAAAGGTAAAGAACTATACTAAAAGTGCAAACTATTAACATTTACCATAAATTTTTTGAAACTTTGTATAAAAATATACATATATATAAGTGTAATAATAAATTTGAAATAGCTAATCCTATAGTCGGTTTGTTTCGGGTTTTTTCTGATTAAAATCAAAACCAAACCAAATTTGATCGGTTTTTAAAATTCAAAACCAAAACCAAACCAAACCAAAAAGTATCGGTTTTCTTAGTCGGTTTGATTTGGTTTTCGGTTTGGTTCGATTTTTCGGGTTTTTATGAACACTCCTATGGACAAGGACCAAAAGTTGTGATGGGGTGGACAAATCCCTCGTTCCCAGCTAGGAGTTTAGAGTTCGAGCTTTAAATATGTAAAATATCTTGATACACAGTGTTTCTTCCTTTAAATGGATTACGAGACGTAAATACAAATTAAATAGGTCCTCAGTACTAACAATAGACATAATATCGAGACGCAAATATGAATTAATCGAGTCCTCAATACTAATACCAGACATGATATGAACAAGGACCACTTGAAATGAAGACAAAAACAAATATGGATGGAACTATGACAGCCCTATATAGAAGTGGTAGTTGGCATGCATGGGCATTGATTTGGGACAAGTAAGATAATAGAACAAAAGAGAAGTAGAATAGTGTAGCTAAATTGTTAAAGTGAAATATAGAAAGAGTATGGGAGTCACATTTATTACTACTTTTTAAAGATCATTTTGCTGTTGGCTTGATGTGGTATGTCTGTTACAATGTTATATTCCCTCTCAACCACTTCTTTAATTCATTGCTTCACTTATTATATCATTTTTGTCTATATGGAGAAAGGTCATTTTCTAATTGTTATATCATTTATATTGTCCTTGCTTCTAATAATTTGCATGTGTGTTATTATGATCAAACAATTCATCTTCTTAGGAATGTTTATTTTGTACCTTTTAGCATTTGAAACTATTATAGGTACAAGCATTTACCCCTCTCAAGGCCGAAAAAAGAGAAGGAAATAATTCATTTGTACATTTTGAGAATAGGTTTTTCACTTTATGATAAAATCATACTTGTACTTCAATTTTTGCGGTTTAATTGTATCTAATTTTTTTTTTTTTTTTTTTTTTTTTTTTTTTTTGGTTAAAGGATGTATCATGCACAAAATAATTTTTGGGATCTTTACACAAATAGCCAGTCAGATTTATTTACTTTTTTTATTTGGTATACATAGATAATACACAGATTATTCACGGTTATACACATACTCCCTCCGATCCACAATACGTGACTTTCTTACCTTTCGCACACTCATTAAGGAAATACTAAATCCTAGAGAAAAAAATAGGTATTTTAATTAAACTACCCTTAATTAATTGCTGAATCTATTTAATATTAGTAATTTAAAAGACTTTTTAGGGATAAGTATATAAGGGTAAATCTTTACTATATTAAAAGCATGAAGGCCCTTAGCGAAATGTCGTTAGCCTTTTATACCCTTTTAAAAATAATTTCACACTAGACAAAATAGTCATTTAATTATTTTCCTCATTTTTAGGATTTTGAAATCAACTAAAAAGTCCTAATACCTCAGCCAACATGTAACTAACGTGGATATTTTTGTATTGGGAAAAAACTGAATTTAAATATTGAAGATGACGTGTCATGACACGTGGTCCGGTCAAATAGTCAAAGTGTGGTAATCAGTTAGAAGGCACGAGCAACAACAGATGCGGGAGAGAAGATGCTTAAAGACACGAGCTATTATTCAAATGAAACGAGACTCGTACCTGTTCGAGTCATTTAAAGCTCGAAGATCAGAAGGAATTGAAGACATGAATCTGATAGCGAAAAAGAGTCCAAATTCAGCATTAAATGCCAAATACGTTAGAGAATTTATATTTAATATGAATGATTGAGTAACGTTTCTTTTAATGTCATTTATTGCTCGTAATTGCCTCATTAAGACAAAGGCATTACACTTTCTCTTAAAATTAACTATAAAAAGAGAAAGTCACAACATCTGTAGGGCACAAGAAAATATTACGGGAATAAACTTTGTTCTTTTTGCTTTCTGATTATATCATTCAAAATCTCTTTCTTATATACTTTTCCGATTATCAGTAACCCGAGTTCTTCTAAATTCAAGCTTTGACCTAAAATTTAATTTTTGGTAAAACAAATTGGTTCCGTTACCGAGAATTTGATAATCAAGCATATCTCAATCTAATTTTCTTAATTGCATCAATCATGTCAAACAACAATGACAACACTCAAGGAAACCCAGAAATTCAAACAATCCAACAACTTCAGGGAGATTCCCCACAAGGCTCTCCACAAGGTTCTCCACGAGGCTCCCCACGGCGGTCTCGTGAAGGCACTCCTGATGGATCTCACACAGATGGACAGGCTCAATTCGAAAATGTTGAAACCATGAATGAGGCTCTGCAAAAACTTATTGGCTCTCAAGTCAATAACGCTCTTCAAGCTTTTGTTAGCCAATTACCTGCTGTTCCACCCACATCTACTCCAAACAACAACACTTTGGAGAATCCTCGTTCAGGATTGGTTAATTCAAGCAGCGGTGGAACCCCTAGTGAAACACAAGAGAGAGACCCAGGTAATCCAGTTAACTCTGATTTACAAGATCTAGTACTAACCTTGCAGAAACAGCTTAAGGAGCAAAATGAACGCATAGAGCAAATACCTGGAGTACCGCCCGTGATCAAGGGAGTGGATATAGATAAATATTCCCAACAACCATGGAAGCCAAGTGCTGCTCCCCTCCCAATTCCAAAGAAGTTTAAGATGCCTGATATTCCCAAGTATGATGGTACATCAGATCCACGAGATCACGTTACTGCATTCACAACAGTTGTCAAGGGCAATGATTTGACTAAGCAAGAAATTGAGTCGGTCTTGGTCAAAAAATTCGGTGAAACACTCACTAAAGGAGCCTTAACATGGTATTCTCTTTTACCCGAAAATTCTATAAATTCGTTTGCTGAGCTTGCAGATTTATTTATCAAAGCACACTCGGGAGCTCAAAAAGTTAAAAAGCGAATGGAAGATATCTTCAAAATCAAGCAAGGAGACTCAGAGTTACTTAGAGAGTTTGTAGATAGATTTCAACGGGAAAGAATGACGCTGCCACGAGTACCTGACAATTGGGCAGCCATAGCCTTTGCTAGTAATTTGAATGAGAAGAGTTCAGAAGCCACGAGGCGACTCAAAGAAAGCCTTCGAGAATTCCCAGCAACAACGTGGAATGATGTCTACAACAGATACAGTACAAAGATGAGGATTGAAGAAGACATTTTTTTACGACATAAAACTGAAGAAAAGGTAAGCTCAAGGCGTGTGAAAAATGAAAAGAGATCCGGTAAAAACAGGTACGAACCATACATGGGACCTGCGGGAAAGGACTCACGATCAAGGCAAGATAAACAAAGGTACGATCATAAGCCTAGGAACAGGGAATCAGGCTCCTCATCAAGGTTCGGGAATGATCGAAACACACGCGGGTCACGAGACGATGATGGAAGTCTAAAGGCAAGGTTCGGTGGTTGCAACTTCAATATAAGCACCTCTGAACTCGTGGCTGTTTTAAGGAGCATGGGAGATAAGGTACGATGGCCAAAGGAAATGCGATCAAATCCGAACAGACGAAACCCTGATCATTGGTGCGAATTTCATAACGATCATGGGCCTAAAACAGCAGATTGCAGGTTTCTACAAGGTGAAGTTGATCATTTGTTAAAACAAGGGTATCTTACTGAGTTGTTCAGTGAGAAAGGTAAACAAGCATACATGAAGAACAGACAGGAGCCTCCAAAACCACCTTCGCCCAAGAGAACTGTCAACGTTATAAGTGGAGGTGAAGAGATCAATGATGTATCATATAAAAAGGTTTTAAAAGTGACAATTACCCACGGGAAGCGGCCTCGACATGTACTGGAAGAAGAGAATGTTATATTCAACAACGCAGACGCCGAGGGACTCATAACTCCGCATAACGACGCACTGGTAATATCTTTACTTGTACATGATACTAACGTGAAACGAGTTTTGGTTGATCCAGGTAGTTCCGTAAATATTGTTTTAATACGGGTATTGCGCGAGATGCAAGCGGAGGATATATTAATCCCAAAGGCTCATACTTTGTCAGGATTTGATAACTCTAGTGTTGTAACAAAAGGGGAGGCAATACTTACCACGTTCGCAGAAGGCGTCGTTAAAGATACCAAATTTCAAGTGGTAGATATGGAAATGGCTTACAATATGATTCTTGGGAGGCTATGGATTCATGACATGGAAGCTCTTCCTTCAACTTTACATCAAGTTATTAAATTCCCATCTCCATGGGGAATATGCCAAATCAGAGGCGATCAACAAACATCTAGAAGCATCAATTCCGTTGCAGATTCAATTGTAAATGGTGAAGACAAATAGCAATTACAGAATTTAGGTGAGGGTAACACGGAATCAACCTCACCTGAGCAAAAGCAAACAGATCTGGATTCAAGACCTGATACCATTCAAGAACCGGAGGAGAATGAGAACATCAAAACAACGATAGAAGAGCTAGAGTTCGTGGTATTATTTGTACATTGGCCCGAGAGAAAAGTGTACATAGGGGCTAATCTTAGCCCGGAGGTAAAACGTAAATTGATTGAATTTTTAAAAGCTAATGCGGACTGTTTTGCTTGGTCCCATTCTGACATGACAGGGATACCACCGGAAGTCATGACTCATAAGTTGAATGAAGATCCATCATATCCTCCCGTCAAGCAGAAGAAAAGAAAGCAAGGAACTTTCAAAAATAAGGTGATTCAAGAGGAAGTTCAAAAGTTGCTAAAAATTGGTTCAATTCGTGAGGTAAAATATCCTAATTGGTTAGCTAATACTGTTGTGGTTCCTAAGAAGAACGGTAAGTGGCGAGTCTGTGTAGATTACACAGATCTTAATAAAGCCTGTCCAAAAGATTCCTTTCCTTTACCGCACATAGATCAGTTAATTGATGCTACTGCAGGGCATGAGCTATTAAGTTTTTTAGATGCATATTCAGGCTATAATCAAATCAAGATGGATCCAGGAGATGAAGAAAAAACTTCTTTTATTACAGACAGGGGGACTTACTGTTACAAGTTAATGCCCTTCGGTCTTAAGAATGCAGGTGCAACGTATCAAAGGTTGGTCACCCAAATGTTTCAAGAACATTTAGGTAAAACCATGGAAGTATATATAGATGATATGCTAGTTAAGACCCAACATTCAGAAGATCATATATCACACCTATCTGACACGTTTAAAATTTTACGAAAATATAATATGAAGTTGAATATAGAAAAATGTGCATTTGGTGTGGCATCAGGAAATTTTTTAGGTTTTCTTGTTTCTAACTGTGGTATTGAAGTGAATCCTACACAGATTAAAGCCATTGAAGAAATTCCAGATATACTTTCCAACAAGAAAGAGGTTCAAAGACTGACAGGAAGAATCGCAGCTTTGGGAAGGTTCATTTCTAAATCATCAGAAAAATGTTTTAAAGTCTTCTCGGCTCTTAAGAAGCAGGATCATTTTGAATGGGATGAGGAGTGTCAACAAGCACTTAGAGATTTGAAAATATACTTATCAAATCCACCTTTGCTAGCAAAACCCAAGGCTGGGGAGAAACTTTTCATCTACCTTGCTGTTTTAGAAGTTGCGGTAAGCGCGGTTTTGGTTCGAAAGGAGCAGGGTAAACAATCTCCTATCTATTATGTTAGTAAATCTTTATTAGATGCAGAGACACGGTATCCACAATTGGAAAAATTAGCACTTGCTCTAATCATGGCATCTAGGAAGTTAAGACCTTACTTTCAATGTCATCCCATTGTCGTAGTGACTGCATATCCCCTACGTAATATATTGCATAAACATGAATTGTCGGGAAGGTTAGTTAAATGGGCCATAGAGCTAAGTGAATATGAAATAGCTTACTTACCTAGAACAGCAATAAAATCACAGATATTAGCTGATTTCGTCGCTGACTTTAGCCAAGGGATGCAATTAGAAGCAGAAAAAGAAGTACAAGTACTTAATGGGGCTAATCCTGGAACATGGACCTTATTTACTGATATCTAACGTAAAAGGTGCAGGATTAGGAATTGTTTTAGTACCACCTACGGGTGAAACTATTAGGCAAGCCATTAATGTCATTCAGTAACTAACAATGAAGCGAAGTACGAAGCTGTGATTGCAGGTTTAGAATTGGCACGAGAACTTGGTATAAATCAAGTAGTGATCAAAAGTGACTCACAGCTCGTGGTTAATCAAATGATGGGGACTTACACAGCTAGGGAAGCAAGGATGCAACAGTACTTGAAAAAGGTACGGGAACTGATAAAGCAATTCCAAACTTGGAAGGTCATACAGATATCAAGGGATGAAAATGTCGAAGCAGATGCCTTAGCTAATCTCGCATCCGCAGCTGATATAGCAAAAGATGCAAATGCTGCAATTATACATTTATTTCACTCAGTTCTCGATCCAGATAAGAATGAGGTAAATTTTAATAATTTAATTTGGGATTGGAGAAATAAAATTGTTGCTTTTTTACAGTATGGAACCGTCCCTAGTGACAAGAAGCAAGCGCATGCACTTCGAAAAAAGGCTGCTCGTTACTGTTTAAAACAAGGGAATCTTTATCGTAAGATGTTCGGTGGTCCATTAGCAAGATGCCTCGGACCTTCTCAAACGGAGTATGTAATGAGGGAAATACATGAAGGGCATTGCGGGAATCACGCAGGAGGAAGATCACTAGTAAGAACTTTGATTAGAGCAGGATATTACTGGCCTAAAATGGAGGAAGAAGCGGAAAGTTTTGTAGCTAAATGTGATAAATGTCAAAGGTATGGTAACAACATGCATAGACCTGCGGAGTTGTTACATGCGGTCATATCACCATGGCTATTCATGAAGTGGGGAATGGATATCGTGGGTCCATTACCACAAGCAAAAGGTCAGGTAAAATTTTTGCTAGTACTTACTGATTACTTCACTAAATGGGTAGAAGCAGAAGCATTCAAACAGGTACGAGAAAAGGAGGTCAAAGACTTCATTTGGCGTAATATCATCTGCCGATTTGGTGTACCAAAAGAGATTGTATGCGACAATGGCCCTCAATTTATCGGAGCTCAAGTCACTGAGTTTTTTGAGAGCTGGCAAATTAAGAGAATCACATCTACACCTTATCACCCAGTAGGCAATGGGCAAGCAGAATCAACGAACAAAGTCATAATCAACAATTTGAAAAAACGTATAGAGGAATCTAAGGGTAATTGGCTTGAAGTGTTACCCGGAGTTTTATGGGCATATCGCACGACAACACAAGAATCTAATGATGAAGAGATGCGGGTCAATTTGGATCTACTGGAGGGCAAGAGAGAAGCCGCATTAATAAGAATGGCAGCACAAAAGCAAGTGATCGAACGATATTACAACAGAAAAGCACGACTGCGATACTTCAAAGCTGGGGACTTCGTGCTTAAGAAAGTTTTTCAATCTACAAAGGCGGCCAACGCGGGTAAACTAAGTCCTACCTGGGAAGGACCCTACAGAGTTCGAGATATTGTAGGAAAAGGAGCATACGAGTTGGAAACAATGGACGGGAAGGTGCTTCCTTCGCATTGGAATGAAATTCATTTGAAGAGATATTATTTCTAAGGAAAAACCTGTTTAACCAAAAAATAGAATTTCAGTTAAAACTAGAAATTAAGAGAAAAAATCGGGTTACTGATAATCAGGAGGCGAAAAGAATAAGAAATTTTTGAGGATAATAAAGCAGTAAATAAGTTTGTATTTCAATGTAATCTCAATGATTTTTCGTGTCCCTACAAATGCTGAGACCTCCTCCTTTTATAGTTGATTTTTCTAGGAAAAGGTATAATGCCTTAGCCTTAAAGAGGCAATTATGAGCATTAAATGACATTAAATGAAACGTTACACAATCATTCCTATTCAATACTGATTCGCTAACGTATTTGACATTTAATACTGAATATAGACTCCTTTATGCCATCAGATTCATATCTTCAATTCCTTTTGACCTCCTAACTTTAATTAAGTTAAATAGATACGAGACTCGTATCATTTGAATAGCATCTCGTGCCTATTTAACTTTCTTCTCCTCGTATCTGATATCGCCCGTGCCTCTTAACTGATCATCATGTTTTGACCATTTGACCAGTCCACGTGTCATGCCACGTCACCTTCAATATAAATTCAGTTTTTTCCCTATACAGATAGTCCCCCCACTTTCCATTTATTTATCAATTAAATATTTGGGAAGTGGATCTTCATTAAAAAGGGAATTTTTGCCATAATCAATGCTATGACAGTGTCGACCCTTCAATTGTCTCTTCTATTTAATGCACCATATACGTGTCACCTTCTCATTAGTTCTGCGATTTTGCAGCCTTTTTCTAAGGCTTCTTTAACTCCACTATTCACGAAGTGATAGTTGCCTTTATTATAGGTTTTCCATCATTACACTTCTTAATTATCGACGGTTGAGTTTATATATAAACTTGCCCCCTTTTTCCTTTGTCTTCTTCTTCACAAGCTTTTTACCAAATTTCTTGCTATTTACTCTCGTTCACTTCTTCTTCAGTTCATACCTTCTGTTCATATCTTCTCACTATGTCGTCTTCAAATCCTAACCCTAAAAGAGTCCCAATTCTTGATAGTTTCCCCAATGCTCCTGCTAGACATAGAAGAGGTAGAGGAGGTGTGCTTCGTGGTACAGGGTCGGTTCGTGGTAGTACCTCTGGTTCCATCACTCCTTCTTCTAGTTCTGGCAATATCTCTAGAGGCTCTCTTTCTAACAGATCCTCTTCTAAGGGCAAAGAACCTTCTGAGTCTAACCAAGAGCCTCTGGTTGAAGAAATTGTACCAACGGATTTATCTTTCGAACATGACAAAGAATCCCTTCGTGACCAAGTGATTAAATTAGAGAGAGCTGATAAATATCCCTCTTTAATTACCGAACCTTTGATTCAAATTGTTCGAAGAGACTGTCGTTGGAGAGATGACACCCACATAGTTATTCCTACCCCACACCAAAGAATATCTTCTTATAGGGTTGGCTTTTCTTTCGTTTACACTTATCCCTTTACTTTGGGATTTATTCCTGCTATTGACCCAGTCATACTTGATTTCTGTCGTTTTTTCAAAATTTGTTTGGCTCAAGTTGGTCCCTCGTATGGAGAGCAGTAGCTTGTTTGAGGTATATGTCAACCAAAGCTGATGTTGACTTTACTTTCCCTCATCTAATTCATCTTTATCACCCCAAGCTATTCCGCAATGGTGTTTTTATCTTATCTGCAAGAAGTAAGAGAGTTTTGGTTAACCCTGAAGATAATAACGACCGTGGCTGGTACACCCGGTTTGTTGCTGTTCCCACAATTGATTTGGTGGGTGAATCAAATATTCCTTTTCCTGAGAAATGGAACTTTGCACGTAAGTATTTTCTTCCTTGCCGTATCTGCTTTCGTTATTTCAACTTCTTTTCTAATTTTATTATTATTCCTTTGCTTTTTTTGTAGCAACCATGGGAGATGTGGAACCCGTTCCTAATTTCCGTGGTTGGGTAGATGCTGTCTTGAAAGCCGTGCCTATGGAGGCACGAACTTGGAAATCTATTTCCAACAAACATGGTTGGAAAGTGAAAACTCATGGTATACATCCCTTTTTGCTTCTCGTGTGTTAAATTCTTTTCCCCTCTTTTAATTTTTTATCCTTCTTTTTGTCAGGATTTGCTATTCGAGGGATGTCGACTGAAGTAGCTATCACCCTTCGAGCTTCTTCCAGTACTCCTCTTGCTTTGGAAAGAACACAAGCCACGCTGTCAAAGAGGAAAGTGGTTGAAGAGGATTCTGACGTTGATGAAGATGAAGATACCTCTTTGACAGCTCGTCCTAGAACCAGGAGGCGCATTGTTTCTGAGGATGAAACTGAAATCTCTCCTGCTCGTACCTCCGAACCCGTTACTATTACCTCTGATGAAGAAACCATTCCAAGGGACACCCCTGAATCCACTCATCGCCTCTTATTGAG
>NW_017673155.1:11958-57140 GCF_001879085.1 Nicotiana attenuata
ATGTTCGGTGGTCCATTAGCAAGATGCCTCGGACCTTCTCAAACGGAGTATGTAATGAGGGAAATACATGAGGGGCATTGCGGGAATCACGCAGGAGGAAGATCACTGGTTAGAACTTTGATTAGAGCAGGATATTACTGGCCTAAAATGGAGGAAGAAGCGGAAAGTTTTGTAGCTAAATGTGATAAATGTCAAAGGTACGGTAACAACATGCATAGACCTGCGGAGTTGTTACATCTGGTCATATCACCATGGCCATTCATGAAGTGGTGAATGGATATCGTGGGTCCATTACCACAAGCAAAAGGACAGGTAAAATTTTTGCTCGTGCTTACTGATTACTTCACTAAATGGGTAGAGGCAGGAGCATTTAAACAAGTACGAGAAAAGGAGGTCAGAGACTTCATTTGGCGTAATATCATCTGCCGATTTGGTGTACCAAAAGAGATTGTATGTGACAATGGCCCTCAATTTATCGGAGCTCAAGTCACTGAGTTTTTTGAGAGCTGGCAAATTAAAAGAATCACATCTACACCTTATCACCCAGTAGGTAATGGGCAAGCAGAATCAACGAACAAAGTCATAATCAACAATTTGAATAAACGTTTAGAGGTATCAAAGGGTAATTGGCCTGAAGTGTTACCCGGAGTTTTATGGGCATATCGCACGACAACAAAGACAAGCACAGTGAAACTCCTTTCTCTTTAGTTTATGGGGCTGAAGCATTAATCCCAGTTGAAATAGGAGAACCAAGTACTAGATTCTCACAAGCAACACAAAAGTCTAATGATGAAGAGATGCGGGTCAATTTGGATCTATTGGAAGGCAAGAGAGAAGCCGCATTAATAAGAATGGCAGCACAAAAACAAGTGATCGAACGATATTACAACAGGAAAACACGACTGCGATACTTCAAAACTGGGGACTTCGTGCTTAAAAAGGTTTTTCAATCTACAAAGGCAGCCAACGCGGGTAAACTGAGTCCAACCTGGGAAGGACCCTACAGAGTTCGAGACATTGCAGGAAAAGGAGCATACGAGTTAGAAACAATGGACGGGAAGGTGCTTCCTTCACATTGGAATGCAGTTCATTTGAAGAGATACTACTTCTAAGGCAAAACCCACGGTCAGGTATCACCATGTTAAATTATATTAGTTTTTGAATTGTTAAAATTTTACTAACGATTTTAGATGATAGGCAAAACGCTAACCCGTACTAAATGATGAGTCACGACCTGTAAGGCAAAATGGAATAAACTAAAATTCCTGGCCCAGGGTTACAATTATTCTGATAGAAGTATACACGGGTTAAGCAGTCTTCATCTGTAATCGTACCTCCGAGTCCCGTATGTATTTCCTTTTCAGAAAAAGGACCAGGTGAAGGAGACTACCAAGTGCTCTAGGCTTCATACTTCAACACTCAAACTCTTGGGGGACTACATAGTATATACATTCACGTGTATCACGTGTATCAAAAAGGCATAGAAGATTTAGAAAATCAAGCCAAGAAGAATCAAGTACGGAGTGAAAGTTACAAAGTCATGGCATTCATCATAGTATTCTTTCCCATAAGAACAATGGAGTCATCTCTCAAACTCTTCCTAATGTTTTGGAACTAAAAGGACTATGTACTAAAACGGGTTATAAGGAAAAACCCCGTAGCTATTGTTCTTCTTTTGTATAAATCTGTTACAAGGAAAACAGTTGCGAGAAAGTTATAGATGTAATTCAAATACATGTAAAGTATTACTCAAAACTTGTCAAAGTTCAGAAATAAAGACTTGTCAAAGTTATTGCAAAAAACATGTGTGCTCCTATTTCTTTTATCATATGATCACACCATTATGAAGTTGAGACGTCTTCTTCATTAAGTGTCAAAATATAAAAGGGCCCTCTTTTATAAAACTCATGTTATTTAGACATGGGATTAACAAAAGCATTTTTCAAAGAACAAAAATGCAGACTATTCTTTAAGTCCTTAAAGATAAAAAGGCAAGGATAGAACATACGGAAATGCAATGATAAATAAAAGCTTCCTAACATTTAAAACTAAAGACTAAGTATAAACTTAGTCATCAAATTGTTTATACTAAATGCCCCATAACAAGGCCTGGGGACTTGTATTTTCAAAAATCAACCCTCAAATAGTAGCCAAGGGTTTGATTACAAAAACTCTCAAATGAACCCAAAAGCTTTAAATACTGTTTTCCAAATAGGTACCTGCAAAAAGGAATTCAAAAATAGATATAAATTTTTACTGAGAGGAAATGATTGAAGGAGGATCATCAGCGTGCTCAACTAGAATAGCATCACCAATGGAAGTGGGTTGATTTCCAACCATTGAAGTATCAATAGATGAAGTTTCAACTTGACTTGTAGTAAGGGGCACGATTGAGCTTGAAGAGGGTGCATCACCCGAGGCAATTCCAGCGGTCACGGGAACATCGACTCCGGTAGCTTCAACTTCAGAAACTTCAATCGCGGGAGAAGGGAAGTCCAATGGTTGTTGAGCTTTTTTAATAGTTTCCATCACCTTAGCTAACTCTGACTCCAGATTAAAATTTTCTTGGCTGGCTTCAACTAAGGCATCACGACGGGAGTTCAGAAAAGCCCAGCTTACATCAACTGCAGCCTTATCTTCAAGAAGCTCATAATCTCTTTCCCAAGCAGTAATTTCATTTTTGAGACTCTCATTTTCATTCAGAGCTGAGTTATAAGAGGCTTGGAGAGAGGCATGAGATTTTTCTAAGGCCTTCACCTGGTCTTCAGAAGTTCGCAGATTTTCTTGGGTTTGAGTCAAATTCTGCATCAAATCTCCAGCATAAACTTCTTTTTGACTTAAAAGAGCTCTCAACTCTCTAATCTCTTCACTTGATTTAGATAATTGTTCTGAGAAAGAAGACTCGAGACGCTCTCTTTCTTTCTCAGCCTGACTTGAAGAAGCCTTAACAACTGCAAGCTCTGAAGTTAATGCTCTCACCTGCTGTTCCAGGTTATTCCTGCTCTCTTGTAAATCTTCTATTGTTATTTGAGCACTATCAAATTGGTCCTTCCAATTAGCTGCTTCCATCTGAAAGTCACGAGCTTCCCTCTCTGAATTAAGAACAGCCTTTTCAGAGTCACGTGCCACCTTCTCTAATAAAGAAATTCTGCTCATCAGCTCTGTACCAATAAGGTTGGCCTGAAAATGATAAGGAAAGAAAAATTAGAATTCTAGAAAAATTCTGGCAAAATTAAGGAAAGAAGGGGAATACCTTCAAGGTGGAATGAACTATGTCGTTCATCAGAGTCAGGCGGCTATGGCTATTCATTTTTTCTTTCTCAATTGGGCCTATTAAGGGTTCAAGCCAAACATCCGCCTGACCGGATTTCCTCAAAAGGCTGTTGTTAGCAGGCACTTCGATAGTCACGCTCCTCATAGCAATCCTTTTGCTTGTAGAACCCACTTCTACATTATGAACAGTAGAAGGAGGAGCGGTAGAAGAAGTGAAAACAGCAACGGGAGGTGAAGAAGGAGTTGGAGCAGATACGGAAGGAACCAAAGGCACGGAAGAAGTTGGAGCAGATAAGGAAGTAACCAAAGGCACGACAGAAGAAGGAAGGGAAGGAACTAAAGGTATGGGAGTTGAAGAAGAAGATAGGGGAGGTTCATCCAAAACGGGTCCTAACTCGCCACTCTCAAAACCACTAACGAAAAGTTGGTTAATCGACTCATGAGTATCAGGAAGGGTAGTAACATCATCGTCAGAGATGAGATTAACAGGCCCGGTTGGAGAAAGATGATGTGAAACTTCAGCCTCATCAGAGACGATACGTCTCCGGACTCTTGGCCTTTTCACCAAGGAACCATCCTCCGCTTCTTCGTCGGAGCTATCATCGTCTGTGGTTTTTCTTTTCAGAAGAATATCCTGAGCACTTTCTAAAGAAAGTTGGGTTCCTAAACGAGAAGCTGCAACTGCTTCAGCAGTAACACCTCGAATAGCAAAATCTGACAAAGAGAAAATTGAAAGTTAAGGCAATAAAAAAAAATATCTTACATACGAGAAAGACAAAAACTCATACCGTGAGTCTTTACTTTCCAACCATGACGATTGAAAATAAATTTCCAAGACCTAGCCTCCATAGGAGCAATCTTCAACAATTTATCTACCCAACCACGAAAATTGGGAATGTTCTCCACAACTCCCATGGTTGCTAAAAAAAAACAACAAAGTTAAAGAAATTTGTAAACTCAAAAGAAAGAGGTACGGGAGAGATGAAAGACTTACGTGCAAAATTCTACTTCTCAGGGAAGGGAACGTTTTGTTCACCCACTAAACCAACTGTGGGAGCAGCAACAAATCGGGCATACCAGCCACGATCCTTATCATCTTCTGGGTTTACCAAAACTCTCTTACTCCTAGCCACTAAGGTAAAGACTCCATTACGAAAAAGTCTAAGGGAGTATAGATGAATTAGGTGGGAAAAGGTGAAATCAACGTCTGCTAAATTGGCCAGATGCCTTAAACAAGCAACAGCCCTCCATACAAGCGGGCCAACCTGTGCTAAACAAACTTTGAAGAAACGACAGAAATCGAGAATTACTGGGTCAATAGCTGGTTTAAACCCAAGAGTAAAAGGGTATGTGTAAACGAAAGAGAATCCAGTCATATATGAAGTAATCCTTTGATTTGGATTGGGGATTACAATGGAAAAATCATTACTCCAGTGACAATCTTTGCGAACTATGGGAGCTAAAATCTCTGTAATCATAGTGGGGTAAGCATCAACACGATCCAAACCAGAAATTTGGGTCTGAAGTGATTGTCTATCATGTTGAAAAGATAAATCGTTAGGAACTATTTCTTCTACCAAGGGTTCCTGTAATGGTTTAGAGGCCTCCTTGCTCTTAGAAGATGATTTTTGAGAAAAAGAACCTCTAGTTCTAGAGGAAGAACCAGGGCTAGGAGAAGGCATAGTAGAACCACCACCACGAGAGGATCCTAAACTACGAAGTCTCCCACCTCTTCTATGTCTGACAGGAGCATTGGGAAAATTGTCTAAAATAGGAACTCTCTTAGGGTTAGGGTTCGGAGAAGACATGATGAAGAAGAGAAAGAAGTAAACAGAGATTCGCACAATTCAAGCGTTCAAGGAAAAAGTTTTATGTGGTAAAAGGTGAAAGGAAAAATTGAATTTATACTGATAGGCGACCGTGGTAAAAAGTTGTGGAAGAAGGGTTAAGTTTATGTAAAAGCAACCGTCAAAGACTAAGAAGTGTAATGATGGAAAGCCTATAATAAAGGTAACTATCACTTCGTGAATAGTGGAGTTGAAGAAGCCTTGAAAAAAGGCTGCGGATATTGCAAAGCTAATGAGAAGGTGACACGTATGTAATGTATTAAATAGAAAAGACAACTGAAGCGTTGGTACTGTCATAGCATTGATTATGGCAAAAATTTCCTTTTTAATGAAGATCGGCTTCCCAAATATTTAATTGATAAATCAATGGAAAGTGGGGGGACTATCTGTATTGGGAAAAAACTGAATTTAAATATTAAAAATGACGTGTCATGGCACGTGGACCGGTCAAATAGTCAAAGCGTGATAATCAGCTAGAAGGCACGAGCAACAACAGATGCGGGAGAGAAGATACTTAAAGGCACGAGCTATTATTCAAATGAAACGAGACTCGTACCTGTTCGAGTCATTTAAAGCTCGAAGATCAAAAGGAATTGAAGACATGAATCTGATAACGAAAAAGAGACCCAATTCAGTATTAAATGCCAAATACGTTAGAGAATTTGTATTTAATATAAATGATTGAGTAACGTTTCTTTTAATGTCATTTATTGCTCGTAATTGCCTCATTAAGACAAAGGCATTACACTTTCTCTTGAAATTAACTATAAAAGGAGAAAGTTATAACATCTGTAACACACGAGAAAATATTACTGGAATAAACTTTGTACTTTTTGCTTTCCGATTATATCATTCAAAATCTCTTTCTTATATACTTTTCTGATTATCAGTAACCCGAGTTTTTCTAAATTCAAGCTTTGACCTAAAATCTAATTTTTGGTTAAACAGTTTCATCAGAGGTTATTCCTATTTATTGTTTCTAACTGGTGTTGCTTTTTAAGTAAGAACAGAAAAATTGTTATTTAAATTTTTTAAATGAGAATAAAGCCTTAATTATTGTTGCCGGCCTTTTCACTCTGTATTCGATTTTGGACAGGACTGTCTTGCAACCAGAAGAGATATGAACATATATATATTTACCGTGTAACTTTTCTCATTCATTCTGGTATGCTTTTGCTTAGACACTTTATCTATTGTTTAAGAGTTCATGTGTATTTTTAGTTACACCATATATTAATTTTGAAAGTAAAATTAATTAACATCTTGCAGCAAGAAAACAAATGAGATGTATCACATACTAGAAGATGTCTATCCAAATAATTGTCGACAGATATAAATAAAAATAAACTGTTGAATGTAACTTTCCATTTTGTCTGCAGAATCTTTATATTGGATTTGTATAAATTTGTTGTCATTTTTCCTTAATTTCCCTTCACATCTCTTTGATAAACAACTCTTCCAGCATATCACATAAAAGGAGAAAAAACTATAGTCAATTTCAATTTGGACAGGAAAGTTTTACTCCTGAATTTTGGCGTGAGAAAGCCCATTGAGAGGATGACAATGTGCTGGTAGAAATAAGAAAAAGGAAGGAAGAAAAAGAAAATAAGAGAAATTAGAAAGAACAAAGTATTGAGCATGTAAAAGTGGTTTGAGAAGTTGATGAAGGCCGCCGGAAATCGCCAAATCGGGACGATATTTCATTCAAGTTTCTATTCAACTCCCGTTTCCTTCTTTCTGAAGATTTAAGAATACCCAATTTTGGCATCTTTTATTCTAAAGGAATTTAAGAAAGAACATTTTTACAAAATTATTTAAATAACAAAATATATAAAAAGGAAAAGTTAGTCAAAGTACAATAATTTTATGCTAAATATAAATATATTGAAGAATTGTTACAAAGAAAGCAAAATAAGAGATTCAAATTAACATTGTATACCTCAAGAAACGTAGTATTAAGAAGTCAAACTTTGAGGGAGATTTCTGAAATTATCCCGAGAAAGATTATCAAATTTTATCTCAAAAAAATATTACTCCCTTCGTTTTAATTTAGATGAGAAAATTTGACTCGGCACGAAATTTAAGAAAAAAAAGAAGAAGAAGACTTTTAAAACTTGTGGTATTAAAAGTTTAAGGGGTAAAAGTTTTGTGGGGCCTTCTCATTAAGGGTAAAATGGGTAAAATAAAGAGTCTAAAGTTGAATTATTTCCAATTATAGAAATATATTATTCTTTTTGGAACGGACTAATAAGAAAAATATGTCATCTAAATTAAAACAGAAGGACTGTAAACTTTTTATATAAGCCGACTACCAAAAGGAGATTAAGAACTTGAGCAAGACAACGACAAAAGTGGGCTTCAAACATATGATATTCCTCATGTTTTGCGTACATGTCACGACCCGAATTTCCCACCCTCGGGAGTTGTGATGGCGCCTACTCATAGAAGCTAGGCAAGCCACGAAGTTTAGAAATCTTTAACTCTTTCATTTTAATCCTTTTAACAGCTTGCATTAACAGGTAATGAATATTTAAATAATAGCGAAAGATGAAATTTAGCGGAAGACTTAGTCTGATATAATGCCAAAATAAATATGAAAATGCCAACATGCGTCTCTACCCAGAAATCGGTGTCACAACATTCACGGACTGTCTATGAATACTACATACAGATGTCTGAAGAAAAGAAATACAGTCTGTCTCGGATACAAATGAAAACAAAACATATAAGTAGATAGAAGAGACGCTGGGCCTGCAGACGTCTGCAGGGCTACCTCGGGATCTCTGTGGACTGAAGGCTGGCTCCCCAAGTGCTACTGCCCAAAAGCTGCTCCGGTATCTCCACATAGTGCAGAGTGTAGCATCAGCACAACCGACCCCATGTGCTGGTAAGTGTCTGGCCTAACCCCGGCAAGGTAGTGACGAGGCTAGGACCAGACTCCAGATAAATCTGTGCAGTTATATATAATACGGCGGAAAAATAACAGAAATTACAGTTGTGAGCACGTGATTTTTGCCTCGCTTGAACCATTCCTATAAAATTCTTAAAAATTAGGATTTTTCTTTATTATTTAGGGAATTAATTGCATGATTTTGTTTGTTTGCATTNCTGCATACCCCCTACGTAATATATGCATAAACATGAATGTCAGGGAGTTAGCTAAATGGGCCATAGAGCTAAGTGAATATGAAATCACATACCTACCTAGAACAGCAATAAAATCCCAGATATTAGCTGATTTCGTGGCTGATTTTAGCCAAGGGATGCAGCTAGAAGCAGAAAAAGAAGTGCAAATACTTAATGGGGCTAATCCAGGAACATGGACCTTATTTACTGATGGCTCATCTAACGTAAAAGGTGCAGGATTAGGAATTGTTTTAGTTCCACCTACGGGTGAAACTATTAGGCAAGCTATTAAATGTCATTCCATAACTAACAATGAAGCGGAGTATGAAGCTGTGATTGCAGGTCTAAAATTGGCACGAGAACTTGGCATAAATCAAGTGGTGATCAAAAGTGATTCGCAACTCGTGGTTAATCAAATGCTGGGGACTTACACAGCTAGGGAAGCAAGGATGCAACAGTACTTGGAAAAGGTACGAGAACTGGTAAAGCAACTCCAAACTTGGAAGGTCACACAAATATCAAGGGATGAAAATGCTGAAGCATATGCCTTAGCTAATCTCGCATCCGCAGCTGATTTGGCAAATGATGCAAACGCTTCAGTTATACATTTATTTCATTCAATTCTCGAACCTGATAAGAATGAGGTAAATTTTAATAATTTAACTTGGGATTGGAGAAACGAAATTGTTGCTTTTTTACAGTATGGTACCGTCCCTGATGACAAGAAACAAGCGCATGCACTTTGAAAAAAGGTTGCTCGTTACTGTTTAAAACAGGGGAATCTTTATCGTAAAATGTTCGGTGGTCCCTTAGCAAGATGTCTCGGACCTTCTCAAACGGAGTATGTAATGAGGGAAATACATGAGGGGCATTGCGGGAATCATGCAGGAGGAAGAGCACTGGTGAGAACCTTGATTAGAGCAGGGTACTACTGGCCTAAAATGGAAGCAGAAGCGGAAAGTTTCGTGGCTAAATGTGATAAATGCCAGAGGTATGGTAACAATATGCACAGGCCAGCAGAATTATTACATCCAGTCATTGCGCCTTGGCCATTTTGAAATGAGGAATGGATATAGTAGGACCATTACCTCAAGCAAAAGGATAGGTAAAGTTTCTTCTCGTACTTATCGATTATTTCACTAAATGGGTAGAGGCAGGAGCATTTAAACAGGTGCGAGAAAAGGAAGTCAAAGATTTTATTTGGCGAAATATCATCTGCCGATTTGGTGTACCAAAGGAAATTGTATGCGACAATGGCCCTCAATTTATCGGAGCTCAAGTCACAGAGTTTTTTGAGAGTTGGCAAATTAAAAGGATCACATCTACACTTTATCACCCAGTGGGCAACGGGCAAGCAGAATCAACGAACAAAGTCATAATCAACAATTTAAAGAAACGTTTAGAGGACTCAAAGGGTAATTGGCCTGAAGTGTTACCCGGAGTGTTATGGGCATATCGCACGACAACAAAGACGAGCACAGGTGAAACTCCTTTCTCTTTAGTTTATGGAGCTGAGGCATTAATCCCAGTTGAAATAGGAGAACCAAGTACAAGATTCTCACAAGCAACACAAGAGGCTAATGATGAAGAGATGCGGGTCAATTTGGATTTACTGGAAGGCAAGAGAGAAGCTGCATTAATAAGAATGGCAGCACAAAAATAAGTGATCGAACGATATTACAACAGGAAAGCACGGCTGAGGTACTTCAAAATTGGGGACTTCGTGCTTAAAAAAGGTTTTCAATCTACAAAGGCAGCCAACGCGGGTAAACTAAGTCCAACCTGGGAAGGACCCTACAGAGTTCGAGATATTGCAGGAAAAGGAGCGTACGAGTTAGAAACAATGGACGGGAAGGTGCTTCCTTCGCATTGGAATGCAGTTCATTTGAAGAGATACTACTTCTAAGGAAAAACCCACGGTCAGGTATCACCATGTTAAATTATATTTTTTGAGAATTGTTAAAATTTTACTAACGATTTTAGATGATAGGCAAAACGCTAACCCGTACTAAATGATGAGTCACGACCTGTAAGGCAAAATGGAATAAACTAAAATTCCTAGCCCAGGGTTACAATTATTCTGATAGAAATATACACGGGATAAGCAGTCTTCATCTATAATCGCACCCCCGAGTCCCGTATGTATTTCCTTTTCAGGAAAAGGACCAGGTGAAGGAGACTACCAAGTGCTCGAGGCTTCATACTTCAACACTCAAACACTTGGGGGACTGCATAGTATATACATTCACGTGTATCAAAAAGGCATAGAAGATTTAGAAAATCAAGCCTAGAAGAATCAAGTACGGAGTGAAAGTTACGAAGTCATGGCATTCATCATAGTATTCTTTCCCATGAGAACAATGGCACTCATCATAGTATTCTTTCCCATAAGAACAATGGAGTCATTTCTCAAACGCTTCCTAATGTTCTAGAGCTAAAAGGACTATGTACTAAAACGGGTTATAAGGAAAAACCCCGTATCTATTGTTCTTCTTTTGTATAAATCTGTTACAAGGAAAACAGTTGCGAGAAAGTTATAGATGTAATTCAAATACATGTAAAGTATTACTCAAAACTTGTCAAAGTTCAGAAATGAAAACTTGTCAAAGTTATTGCAAGAAACATGTGTGTTCCTATTTCTTTTATCGTATCTTCACACCATTATGAAGTTGAGACGTCTTCTTCATTAAGTGTCAAAATATAAAAGGGCCATCTTTTATAAAACTCATGTTATTTAGTCATGGGGTTAACAGAAGCATTTTTCAAAGAACAAAAATGCAGACTATTCTTTAAGTCCTTAAAAATAAAAAGGCAAGGATAGAACATACGGAAGTGCAATGATAAATAAAAGCTTCCTAATATTTAAAACTAAAGACTAAGTATAAACTTAGTCATCAAATTGTTTATACTAAATGCCCCATAATAAGACTTGGGGACTTGTATTTCCAAAAATCAACCCTCAAATAGTAGCCAAGGGTTTGATTACAAAAACTCTCAAATGAACCCAAAAGCTTTAAATACTGTTTTTCAAATAGGTACCTGCAAAAAGGAATTCAAAAATAGATATAAATTTTTACTGAGAGGAAAGGATTGAAGGAGGATCATCAGCGTGCTCAACTGGAACAGCATCACCAACGGAAGTGGGTTGATTTCCGATCATTGGAGTCTCAATAGATGAAGTTTCGGCTTGACTTGCAGTAAGGGGCACGATTGAGCTTGAAAAGGGTGCATCACCCGAGGCAATTCCAGCGGTCACGGGAACATCGACTCCGGTAGCTTCAGCTTCGGAAACTTCAATCGCGGGAGAAGGGAAGTCCAATGGTTGTTGAGTTTTTTCAATAGTTTCCATCACCTTGGCTAATTCTTACTCCAGATTAAAGTTTTCTTGGTTGGCTTCAACTAAGGCATCACGTCGGGAGTTCAGAAAAGCCCAGCTTACATCAACTGCAGCCTCATCTTCAAGAAGCTCATAATCTCTTTCCCAAGCAACAATTTCATTTTTGAGACTCTCATTTTCATTCAGAGCTGAGTTATAAGAGGCTTGGAGAGAGGCAAGAGATTTTTCTAAGGCCTTCTCCTGGTCTTCAGAAGTTCGCAGATTTTCTTGGGTTTGAGTCAAATTCTGCATCAAGTCTCCAACATAAACTTCTTTTTGGCTTAAAAGAGCTCTCAGCTCTCTAATCTCTTCACTTGATTTAGATAATTGTTCTGAGAAAGAAGACTCGAGACGCTCTCTTTCTTTCTCAGCCTGACTTGAAGAAGCCTTAACAATCGCAAGCTCTGAAGTTAATGCTCTCACCTGCTGTTCCAGGTTATTCCTCCTCTCTTGTAAATCTTTTATCGTTATTTGAGCACTATCAAATTGGTCCTTACAATTAGCTGCTTCCAACTGAAAGTCACGAGCTTCCCTCTCTGAATCAAGAACAGCCTTTTCAGAGTCACGTGCTACCTTCTCTAATAAAGAAATTCTGCTCATCAGTTCTGTACCAATAAGGTTGGCCTGAAAATGATAAGAAAAAAAAATGAGAATTTTAGAAAATTTTTGGCAAAATTAAGGAAAGAAGGGGCATACCTTCAAAGTAGAATGAACTATGTCGTTCATCAAAGTCAGGCAGCTGTGGCTATTCATTTTTTCTTTCTCAATCGGGCCTATTAAGGGTTCAAGCCAAACATCCGCCTGACCGGATTTCCTCAAAAGGCTGTTGTTAGCATGCACTTCAATAGTCACGCTCCTTAAAGTAATCCTTTTGCTTGTAGAACCCGCTTCTACATTGTGAACAGTAGAAGGAGGAGCGGTAGAAGATGTGAAAACAGCAACGGGAGGTGAAGAAGAAGTCAGAGCAGATACGGAAGGAACTAAAGGCACGGCAGAAGAAGGAAGGGAAGGAACTAAAGGTATGGGAGTTGAAGAAGAAGATAGGGGAGGTTCATCTAAAACGGGTCCTAACTCACCACTCTCAAAACCACTAACGAAAAGCTGGTTAATCGATTCATGAGTATCAGGAAGGGTAGCAACATCATCGTCAGAGACGAGATTAACAGGCCCGGTTAGAGAAAGATGATGTGAAACTTCAGCTTCATCAGAGACGATACATCTCCGGACTCTTGGCCTTTTCACCAAAGAACCGCCCTCCTCTTCTTCGTCGGAGCTATCATCATCTGCGGTTTTTCTTTTCAGAAGAATATCCTGAGCACTTTCTAAAGAAAGTTGGGTTCCTAAACGAGAGGCTGCAACTGCTTCAGCAGTAACACCTCGAATAGCGAAACCTGACAAAGAGAAAATTGAAAGTTAAGGCAATAAAGAGAAATATCTTACATACGAGAAAGACAAAAACTCATACCGTGAGTCTTTACTTTTCAACCATGACGATTGGAAATAAATTTCCAAGACCTAGCTTCCATAGGAGCAATCTTCAACAATTTATCTACCCAACCACGAAAATTGGGAATGTTCTCCACAACTCCCATGGTTGCTAAAAAAAAAGAGAAACAAAGTTAAAGAAATTTGTAAACTCAAAAGAAAGAGGTACGGGAAAGATGAAAGACTTACGTGCAAAATTCCACTTCTGAGGGAAGGGAACGTTTTGTTCACCCACTAAACCAACTGTGGGAGCAGCAACAAAACGGGCATACCAGCCACGATCCTTATCATCTTCTGGGCTTACCAAAACTCTCTTACTCCTAGCCACTAAGGTAAAGACTCCATTACGAAAAAGTCTAAAGGAGTATAGATGAATTAGGTGAGAGAAGGTGAAATCAACATCTGCTAAATTGGCCAGATGCCTTAAACAAGCAACAGCCCTCCATACAAGCGGGCCAATCTGTGCTAGACAAACTTTGAAGAAACGACAGAAATCGAGAATTACTGGGTCAATAGCTGGTTTAAACCCAAGAGTAAAAGGGTATGTGTAAACGAAAGAGAATCCAGTCATATATGAAGTAATCCTCTGATTTGGATTGGGGATTACAATGGGAAAATCATTACTCCAGTGACAATCTTTGCGAACTATGGGAGCTAAAATCTCTGTAATCATAGTGGGGTAAGCATCAACTCGATCCAAACCAGAAATTTGGGTCTGAAGTGATTGTCTATCATGCTGAAAAGATAAATCGTTAGGAACTATTTCTTCTACCAAGGGTTCCTGTATTGGTTCAGAGGCCTCCTTGCTCTTAGAAGATGATTTTTGAGAAAAAGAACCTCTAGTTCTAGAGGAAGAACCAGGGCTAGGAGAAGGCATGGCAGAACCACCACCACGAGAGGATCCTAAACTACGAAGTCTCCCACCTCTTCTATGTCTAACAGGAGCATTTGGAAAATTGTCTAAGATAGGAACTCTCTTAGGGTTAGGGTTCGAAGAAGACATGATGAAGAAGAGAAAGAAGTAAACAGAGATTCGCACAATTCAAGCGTTCAAGGAAAAAGTTTTATGTGGTAAAAGTGAAAGGAAAAATTGAATTTATACTGATGGGCGACTGTGGTAAAAATTTGTGGAAGAAGGGTTAAGTTTATATAAAAGCGACCGTCAAAGACTATGAAGTGTAATGATGGAAAGCCTATAATAAAGGCAACTATCACTTCGTGAATGGAGGAGTTGAAGAAGCCTTGGAAAAAGGCTGCAAAAATTGCAATGCTAATGAGAGGGTGACACGTATGCAATGCATTAAATAGAAAAGACAACTGAAGCGTTAGTACTGTCATAGCATTGATTATGGCAAAATTCCCTTTTTAATGAAAGATCCACTTCCCAAATATTTAATTGATAAATAAATGGAAAGTGGGGGGACTATCTTTATTGGGAAAAAACTGAATTTAAATATTGAAGATGACGTGTCATGACACGTGGACCGGTCAAATAGTCAAAACGTGGTAATCAGTTAGAAGGCACGAGCAACAACAGATGCGGGAGAGAAGATACTTAAAGGCACGAGCTATTATTCAAATGAAACGAGACTCGTACCTGTTCGAGTCATTTAAAGTTCGAAGATCAGAAGGAATTGGAGACATGAATCTGATAGCGAAAAAGAGTCCAAATTCAGCATTAAATGCCAAATACGTTAGAGAATTTGTATTTAATATGAATGATTGAGTAACGTTTCTTTCAATATCATTTATTGCTCGTAATTGCCTCATTAAAACAAAGGCATTACACTTTCTCTTAAAAATTAACTATAAAAAGAGGAAGTCACAACATCTGTAAGGGACACGAAAAACACTACTGGAATATACTTTGTTTTATTTGCTTTCTGATTATATCATTCAAAATTTCTTTCTTGTATACTTTTCCGATTATCAGTAACCCGAGTTCTTCTAAATTCGAACTTTGACCTAAAATCTAATTTTTGGTTAAACAATAATAATTTAGATTGAATGAAGGGTAGTATAGGCATTCCTAAATAGAGAATAATGCTGTAGATGAAACTAGAACTTCCTAGAATTTTCTAGATTAGGGTTTTAGTCAGGAATATCAGTAACTTAGTGCAGTAACTTGGGCAACAAGTCAAAATCTTAGGGACTAATTAGTAGAAACTGAAAAATAAAAGAAGGGGCAAGGGGTAAATATAAAATCTGAAACTTCCCCTAGTCTTGCCTATAAAAGGCAGTCCCTACTGCCTTGTTTCACAAGTTTTGAGATCTGAAAATTTGAATTTCAAAATTCAAAAACCAAAAAAAAAACTGAAATCTGAGAATTTGAGAGTTCCTTCTAGATCTTAAATCTTCCAAAACCAAAAACAACACAAAAAACTCCAAAAAAAATGCTATTCTATTGAAGTTTTTTGTTTAATTTCGAGTTCTGGCTGCTGATTTGAGTTTCCAGCTTAGATAAGGATAGAAATAGCTTAAATATTCCTGGTGTTTGGTTGCTGAAGTTCAGAAGTTTTCCTGGGTTTTATTCCAAGTCTGTTTGGGTTCGTTTGGGTCTTAGCTTTGGTCATTTACTCGTGCTGTTCGCCTGATTCAATTCCTGGGTTTTGGATTTAAGTTTGCTGTTTCCTGTTGAAGCTTTTGCATCTGTTCTTATACTGTTGTAGCTGACCTCTCCTTCTCCTCATTTTGATTTTATTTCAAAAGGTACCTTTTTAGCTTCAAGTGTTATGTGAAGAATCAGATCAACCTGTATGAACACTTCTGAAGTTCAATAATGAACAAGTTGTTACATGAATGTTTTTCTGTGTTTCATTTCATTTTTGATGTTCAGCATAAGTAATATTATTTGAACAATAGTTTAGTCATGTTAATGGGACGTTTGGACTGTTGTAATTAGACTGTCTAGATTGCTTTTTTTTAGTTGTATTAATGAGATTGTCTAACACAGTTGTTTAGTATAGCTCTAGTATAATTCAATTTCATTTGGAATTTGATGCCATGTTAATATAGATACTGAATTATAGTTAAATCCATGTCCAAATGAATTTGTCAATGACTCATGTAGGTTTAAACACAGTTCTGGAATTAAGCTTTATCATTAGCGTTTTTTTTTTATTAAAAGTATGCAAATCCAGACACAAACATGAAATCCAGATTTAAAATCAGCATGTGGATTGAAGCATTCAATAGCTTGTTTTGACACATTGTATGATCCAATTTGGGTTTAGTTATTCAGGTGAATCATAAATAGTCTAATGGTTGTCATAGCATAGTTATTTTTGAATCATTTAGTTGTTGTATTTGTCATATTGTTAAGGCTAAATTGTCTCAAATTCTGAAAATAGTCACTTATTCGATGGTTCAGAAGTTAAAAACCGATATCAAAATCCATGAACACAAATAGTTATACTGGGCCCAATCGTAGTTCTTTTAGGTTGGCCTTTAAAATAAAAACGAGGTGCCACGCCAAATAAAATTCATAAATTGTGTGGCCCTCTTTAAATGTTTATATTAAAATACTTAGAATTCGGGACGTGCCATTTAGCGAATTTTCATGGCCTCCTGCAAAGTTAATAACACGTTAGTCGCTTTAGACGCGTTCTTTAATAATTTTACCTTCCTAAACTCGGGTGTGCATTTCATGTGACCCAAATCCAAATCCCAAAACGTCGAATAAAATGTGTCGAGGATCCGGATGCATTTCATGTGACGTGATCCGAAAACATATTTTAAACGACGTTCAATTTCCTAAAAATTAATTAAAAGCGGTAAATAATTTTAAAATTGCACCATAGGATGACATGTATAAAAATCAGATTTTTAGCCAATTATAATGGTTTAAGCGACCGTGCTAGAACTACGGGATCCGGGGGTGCCTAACACCTTCCCTCGGGTCAACAGAATTCCTTAATCAGAATTTCTGGTTCGCATACTCCATTCGAGAAGTCAAAATTTCCTCGATTTGGGATTCAAGATAAACCGGTGACTTGAAACACCAAAAGCCAAACCTATCCCAAGTGGCGACTCTAAATAAATAAATAATCTCATTTCGAATAATGTCACTTTAAATGAAAAAACTCCCTTATACACGATCCTTTGGGGTAGGTGTGTAAAAAAGGAGGTGTGACAATCATTTGAGTTACTTATTGCTTGTTGTTTTAATTTATTTTGTAGGCACTGGATATGGGAAGTGGCATCCTATCACCTAACCACGTAAGAGGATCACCAGATAGAGATAACAATACAGATCATGCTTGTTATACTCAACTATTGCTCAAATTTATCATAGTTATTTCCTTTTGTTATGTTGAGTGGATGTAAAATATTGCTCCTTGAAATTTTAATACATTTTATGATGTAATTTGGAATTGCTTATTCTTTTTATATATTATGAATGAGTCGTTATTTAATTAATCTTTCTTTTATATGTATCAAAACTTTATAAAGTAATACACAACTTTTAATGCGTTGGGCAGAGTATAAATATAAAATGAGAACAGTGTAAAAAAGAATTACAAATGGAAAAGAAAGAGGTATGGCACAACTATAAGAAAAATTATGGTGGTTTTGAATTAGTTTGAGATAAACAACTCCGTAAATTACGGCGTTTTAGAACTGCCATTTTCAACAATATGGAACCGCCACTTTATGCAATGTGCAATTATGGCAGTTTCTCCAAAACCGCCATTTTTTGTTTTTGGCGAATGCAATTTCGGCGTATTTAAAGACCGTCGTTAATGGATATAGGCGATTAAAAACCGCCGTAATACGAAAGAAAAACCGCCTCAAATTCACTGTTTTTTTGTAGTGAAACAGCTAGTACTTGTAACTCCCTCCGGTCCAAAATAAGTAATTTTTTGGTCTTTTTTTGGTGGTCCAAAATAAGTGATTTTTCCAGATTTCAAAAATGAATTAATTATTTTTTTCCTACATTGTCCTTGAAGTAAATGGTGTTGGAATATGTGTTAGGAGTGTTTATGTGAGATAGTAAAGGTTAATATGGTCAATTCCATTGCTAATTAATGCTAAAAGGTAAATTTCTTAATTTGTGTGAAAATACCCAAAAAATCACTTATTTTGGACCGGAGGGAATAGTTGTTATAAGCCAGTATAACGTAATTCTTTTGGAAAAAGTTACAAACTGCCTCTTTCAGTAAACAACAGCTAAACTCTAAGAATAGCATATCACTTGTTATTAGTAACAAGTGCTTAGTTAACTAAACAAATTGCTCTTATTAGTAACAAATGCTCAGTTACTAAAAAGAATTGCTCGAATCCGGATTAGTTTGACCCGGAACAAAAAAAAACTAATAAATTACCCTTTTGTTTGTGAAACATTTGTATCGATCAAACCCAAAAAAAAATAGTGAATATAATTGGAAAAAATGACATTGCCCAGAATATATATATATATATATATATATATATATATATCTTCTCAAGTTTTGATTTTATGAGCCCTTCGATTGTATCCCATAAGAAAATCTTTGCCCAATATAATTGGGTATAAGCCCACTCTTCAACTAGCTCGGCACATAAGACTCATTCAGCTATTCAAAAGTAGGCCCATCAAAACTCAAAACATACAGGACTTCCTAGCTTATTTCTTCCTACATGTCCTTAAATCTAAAATCTGTTTGAACTTCAAGAAAATTATGTATAATATCTTAGAGAAAAATGACAGAAAAGTGAGGTGATAAAAAATGTAGGAAAAAATATTAACCTTGAAGGTTATTACATAGCTATGAGGGAAAATCTTCCAGCAAAGTGACTGAGCTGTTAACTGAATTGAAAAAGTCAAAATAATAATAATAATAATAATAATAATAATAATAGTAAAAATAATAAAAGAAAGACAAAAAGTATCAATTAATATCCGCTCTTCTATAGAGATATAATTGTGTATTTAATTTTTCCTTCCTTGTATCTTGTAACCATAGTTAGTTTAGCTAGCTTAGTTTGTTAATTATAGTTAGTTGGTAGTTAGCCGTGTCCTAGCTGGCAAGTTAGTTGGAATTAGTTAGTGGAGTGATACCTCACGTGTACATATGCACTATCAGAGATTAGAAATGAAGATAACTCTCATTCTCTTTTCAGTTCGATCTTCCTCTTCCTCTAGCTCATGTGAAGCTTCTAGAACTCATCAATGGAGTCTCTAATCAATGGTGAAGCTTGATGTTCCAAAGCCATAGCTTGACATGGTAACAGAGCACGGGAATCTCCGACTCAGTCGTCACCTAGATCAGACGATCTGAGTTGTGTTCTTCGTTTTGATTCAATTCTCAATCGATCCACACAGTGTGAGCTTCGTATCGTCTTCAATTTCACTTTCCTAAGTTTTCTCCTTCTTCCTCTACTCTGTATTCCTTGAATTTCTTAATATGGCTATTGTCGATCAAACTGATGTAAATGATAATGCTGCAAATGTCGAAAATGTTGAAGCTACTGTCAATTATGTACTAGATCCTATCCTTTGCTAGTCACTCTCCCAAATGGCTATAGGGTTAAGGTAACAGAAATTGGCAGTGTGAATCTTGCTCCCCAAATTACTCTACACAGAGTCATGTTTGTTCCCTCTTTCAAGTTTAATCTCATCTCCATATCCTCTTTAACTGCACAGCTTAAATCCTTGATAGCCTTTACTGACACATGTTGTCTGATGTAGGCCCCTTCAATGAAGAGGCCTCTAGAGATTGGTAAAATTAGGGATGGTCTGTATCTCTTGTGCTCCCTTTGTTTGAAGAGTGTTAGTACTTGTTCTACATCTATTTCATTTTTTCCTACTTTATGTCATGATTGTGATGTACATAACTTGAAAACTCCATCTAGTGTCTGTAATCACAGTCCCTCACAGAGTCTTTCCTTCTCAAGTGTAAATAGTTTTATTTGCAATAAAACACATGACTGTTATTCTTTCTTATCTCGTAAGGATGATATTAATGTGTTATGGCATAATAGGTTAGGCCATGTTCCCTTTACAAAGAATAGAAATATTACCACTATACATGTTGTCTTCTCTAATAAACAACCCTTCCTATGTTCTGTATGCCCCATGGCCAGACAATCCAGATTGCCTTTTCCTAGCAAAACCAGCAGCACTAAACAAATTTTTGATCTCTTGCATGTTGATCTGTGGGGACCCTATCATGCCCCCACACATGAAAATTATAAGTACTTTTAACCATGGTGGATGATTATAGAAGATCTACATGGACTCACCTTTTGTCCAGTAAAAGTAATGCCTTGCAGATCCTTAAAGCCTTCATATTTTTTTGTAAAAACACTGTTTCACTTGACCATTAAATCAGTAAGATCAAACAATGGCTTGGAGTTTACCAGTACAAAAGCAAATTCTTTCTTTCAAACTCAAGGAATTATTCACCAAAGAACTTGTCCATACACACCACAACAAAATGGTGTAGTTGAAAGAAAACATAGATATCTTCTAGAGACAGCTAGAGCACTTTTGTTTCAATCAAAATTACCAATAAATTATTGGGGTGAGTGTGTCCTGACAGCTACATATATTATTAATCGACTACCTACCACATACCTCAACAACAAATGTCCCTTTGAAATCCAATACGAAAAAGAAAAATTACTCCCATTTGAGAAGTTTTGGCTGCCTATGTTTCTCCACTATACCAAAGATACACAGGGACAAATTTGATCCCAGAACTATGCCTCATGTCTTTATTGGATATCCCTTTGAAACTAAAGGATATAAAGTGCTGAACTTGCAGACCAGAGAAATTCACATATCCAGAGATGTAGCCTTCCATGAAAATATTTTTCCATTTGATGTGTCACCTGTTATAGGTTCTTCTTTCCCAACTTTACTACCTTTCATATCTGATCTACACACTACCACATCTCAACCTACAACAGGCAGTCCACTAAGCCCAGGCAACCCTGAAACAGGGCATAATCCCTCTTTATCTGATCATTCACCACCTAGTCACTTTACACCTGGTTCTCCAGAAACACAATCACACTCTCCTGAAGCTTTCCCAGAAAACCCTTTTGATTCCACTTCACAAAGTGAGTCTCCTGTCTTAGAGCCTAGGAGGTCTGGCAGAGAACATAAATTACCTGCACACTTGCAGGATTACATCTATTCCATACCTCAATTGAAACCAAGTTCTATTCCTATCTATTAATCTATCAACCACTCCAACTTCCCTTGATGCCTTATTTTCCTTACATAGTCATGTTCCTACTGATTCTTTAGTCCATGATAGTAAGTTACTTGTTATGAATGTTTGCAATATTTTTGAACCATCTTCATATGAGGAAGCTGCTCTTAATCAGCAATGACACAGGAGTCTGAAGCGCTGCATGCAAATCATACCTGGGACATAATGTCTTTGCCAAGTGGAAGCAGGCAATTGGTTGTAGGTGGGTATACAAGAGTTTACACAGAGCTGATGGAACAGTAAAGAGGTTCAAAGCTAGGCTGGTAGTGAAAGGGTATACCCAGCAGGCTAGCATAGATTATACAGAAACCTTTAGTCCTGTAGTGAAGATGACAACAATGAGAGCTCTTATAGCTACTGCAGTAAAAAAGCAGTGGCACATCTTTCAGTTGGATGTGAATAATACATTCCTTCATGGAGACTTGCATGAAGAAGTTTATATGCAAATACCACCGGGATTGGAAGTCACCTCTGCAGGTTTAGTTTGAAAATTAAATAAATCCTTGTATGGCCTCAAGCAGGAAAGCAAACAGCGGTACTCTAAGTTGACTGAGGCTCTTTGCTCAATGGGCTATGTATGTTCTCTCAATGACCACTCACTTTTCTACAAAAAAACAGAACATTCTACCATATATATATNNNAAAATATATATATATATATATATATATATATATATATATATATATATATATATATATCAGTGTATGTAGATGATGTTATCATCACTGGAACAGACATCTCAAAAATTGCTCAACTCAAGTGCTTCCTACATGATCAATTCAAAATAAAAGACCTGGGGAAACTACACTATTTTCTTGGTTTGGAGGTTCTTTACACCAGTGATGGGGTAATAATATCTCAAAAGAAGTTTGCACTGGATTTACTAAAAGAATATGATTGTCTTTCTCATAGCAGCATGTCTACTCCTCTTGATCCAAATGAAAAACTCCGAGCCAAGGAAGGAACAACATTGCCAGACCCTACTTACTACAGAAAGTTGGTAGGCAAGTTAAATTTCCTCACCAGTACCAGACTTGACTTAGCTTTCAGTGTGCATCACCTCAGCCAGTTCATGCAACACCCTAGGGAACCACATTTGAAAGCAACTTTCCATTTACTTAGGTACCTAAAGAGTGATCCAACTCTAGGAATCTTTCTATCCAATGATCATGATTGCAGTCTAAAAGGTTATTGCGACTCAGACTGGGCTCCAAATTCTAGAAGGTCAGTTACTGGCTATATAGTCCTGCTGGGCAATAGTCCAATTTGTTGGAAATCCATGAAGCAAGAAACAGTGTCTCTATCTTCAGCAGAAGCAGAATACAGATCCTTAAGGAAAATTGTTGGTGAACTAACTTGGTTATGCAGATTATTTGATGAACTCACTATTCCCTATCCCAAGCATGTTTCAGTATTTTGTGATAGTCAATCTACTCTACACATAGCTCGCAATCCTATTTTTCATGAACGGACAAATCACATTGAGGTTGACTGTCACTTTGTACGAGATAAGCTCCAAGAGAAATTGATTTCTCTTCATCATATTGGCACTGGTGCACAGCTAGCAGATGTCCTTACTAAAGCTCTTACTGGTGTTAAGCATTCTGCGATATTGAGCAAGTTGGGTGTGAGAACCTCACCTCCAACTTGGGGGGGGGGGGGTATTGAGATATAATTGTGTATTTAATTTTTCCTTCCTTGTATCTTTGTAATCATAGTAAGTTTAGCTAGCTTAGTTTGTTAATCATAGTTAGTTGTAGTTAGATGTGTCCTAGCTGGCAAGTTAGTTGGAATTAGTTAGTGGAGTGATACCCCACGTGTATATATGCACTATCAGAGATTAGAAATGAAGATAACTCTCATTCTCTTTTCGGTTTGATCTTCCTCTTCCTCTAGCTCATGTGAAGCTTCTAGAACTCATCAATGGAGTCTCTAATCAATGGTGAAGCTTGATGTTCCAAAGCCACAGCTTGACATCTTCAACCTGCCAATATAAATGAAGGAAGTAAAAGTTTATAGAAATTAATTATCTTTTACATTTATTCACTAATACTTGGAGAAAATTAGGTTTAATTTATTTTTTTCCAAAAATAATTAGGTTTAAGTTGCTACTTATGAGCTGACTGGAGTTAAACTGAAACCAAAAGAATTAATTTCAACAATAAATATGAAATGGATATGGAATATAGTTTGTAACCTTTCACTTCACCATTAAGTAATAAACAGGGATGGGAACATTGGTGATCGTTTGACATTGGGGCACTATAATTAATGGAGTATGCTCTTTTATAGACGCCCCTTATACTTGTTCAATTCTTTCCCTTTACTATCTGGTCAATGTCTTGTTCCAATTAAATACTTATATTCTAATTGCTTTCCTCAGCTCGTTTTTGACATATCGATTGGGCGTTCATAATTTGAAGTAAAAGGATTCGAATCTTATTCCTTTAAGGTGCAATATAGCGTGTCTACTACTATACTACCCATCCAGATTTAAATTCTCAACACTTATTTTCGACACATCTTACTTATAGATTTAAATTTGCAATTGTTTACGAAAGAATAAGAAAGAAAGTAAAAATGAGAAGAAGAACATGAGGGAAAAGAAGACTCGTGCGCTGAAGTAGATGTAAATTTCCTACTGTTGCATCAACAACAATTAAGCCTCTATCTCATTCAAGTTGGAATTGCATCATTTAAAAGATTTTTAAAGTAAAACAGTACTTTTACAAAATAAAAAACATAAAGTAAATAAATTAACATGACTAGAACATGTTCTCAACTACTAATTGATATCGCTAATATTCTTTTTCGACCATTGTACCTTATTTAGATTAAACAATATATTGCAATACTTCTTTCTTAAGGTTGCCTTACATTATTGACGACGACATTGAAATATACGTGTTGCGTACTTTGTTACCGTAGAATATTTATATGTGAATAATGTGAATAGCAATTAATGTGATGCATGTGATAGTGATCGTTATTAGGTCCAAAAATTGATTATATATAGTACTTCCACCCTTCACTTTTACTTAGCCTAGTATTTTAGAAATATTTTTATTTTTACTTGTCACTTTATCATATCAAAAAAAGACAATTTCTTTTTCCCTGTTATAGATACAGTATTAAATATTAACTACTCATTTCAAATTATTTTCTCAAATTCATTAAAAATATATGTCATAAATATGGATATTATGGTAAATTATGTATTTTATTTTATTATTTTTTAAGAGATGTGCAAAGTCCATAATAAATAAGTAAAAGTGAACGAATTGAGTATAAAATAGAAGCTTCTATACGAAAACATGAGAAGCAATTAATAAAAGCTTCCAACTTCTAACAGTGAGATTACTCGACATGTGGACACTTTCGCCTGGGATTTTTCTTTTTAGTTGTCTTCTATTGCAAATAGTCATCACGTACCTTGAAATAAGAGCAAGCTAATAAATGTATCACATACTCCCCGTTCCCCGTGGTCCAAATTAAGTGATTTTTTGGTCCTTTTTTTTAATTCAAAATAAGTAATTTTTTTAGATTTTAAGAATGAATTAATTATATTTTTTCCCTACATTGCTCTTGGAGTAAATAGTGTTGAAGTATGTGTTAGGAGTGTTTATGTGAAGAGATAGTAAATATTAATGTTGTCAATTTCATAGCTAATAATGTTAAAAGGTGAATTTCTTAATCTGTGTGAAAACAACTAAAAAATGACTTATTTTGAAGACATTTAAGAGTTGCACAATAAGGTCTAGATTAGAGTAGACATGCGATCTAATTAATGACATTTAAGAGTTGCACAATAAAGTCTAGATTAGAGTAGACATGCGATCTAATTAATTAATGATGTATTAATTAAGTAACAAGTTGCTAAAAGAATATCAATCTTTTTTCACTTGGTTAAAAA
The DNA here is from genome assembly GCF_001879085.1 of Nicotiana attenuata. NCBI lineage: Eukaryota > Viridiplantae > Streptophyta > Magnoliopsida > Solanales > Solanaceae > Nicotiana > Nicotiana attenuata. Next base: position 37,181 of record NW_017673155.1, read on the forward strand.
GAGGAATAGACAATTGACATTATTGGTTAAAAAGTTAAGGTACGAGAAGTTGAACGTGACACTATATGTAATTCGAATTATGACTTCTTGGCAATTAACTGTCTCATAATCTTAAGAATTGAGCTCCAAAAATGCAGAAAATAAAGAGGAAAGACTTTGAGTATTACAGTTGGATTAGAGTTAATGAAATTGTTGTACCAAAACTAGGTGCAAAGAACCAATCAGACCACTTAATGAATATATAAATTAGAAATACAAAAACCAAAACAACAACTGGAAGAGAATGTGATTGCATTATAAGTTATGGTGATGAATTAATTTTTATAAAAGGACTTTGTAACATTAACCAGTCTACCACTCCACTAGGCTCAAAGTATGGAGCAAATGGTTAGTTAGCAACATGAAATTGAAACGAATAAAGCCTAATAGCAAATGCATTATACGACCTAGCTGCACTTGCAAATTTACAGTTGTGGTTTGGGATTTGGATATGAAATGATCCTTGATCGTATCTTTAATTACTCAATTATCATTAAACAAAACATTATTATATCATTTAAGTAGTCTATTTTGAAAACTGGGACAGGTTGATGAGTCACTTAATTAACACGAATTCTACTCTAAAGTTTTGGTAGGGACGCCTTGTAAACAATATAATACACATAGATATGACAAATAGTTGATATTTGGGTGTGTCAAAACTTTTGGAGCACTCCTTGTTTGATTAATCTTTTTTCCTCCTTTTTTTTTGGCGTCAAACTACGGGGAAAGGCCAGTATTCTTTTTGCCAAAAGTACAATGATTAATGCTTAACTTTTTTATGTTTCAAAAAAGATATTTTCAGATAGAGTTAAGAAACGATTATTTACTTTTTGGCAGCGGGAGCAATTGGATTTGATCAAGAAAAAAGAATTGTAATAATTTTTTAATGCAAAATACTAACAATCTAAATAAATTGCCGTTTCTAACACAGAACTCTTTTGATTAATTAAAATAGGACAGGTAAATTCAGGTAATTAATTTCTGGTGATTGACGAAAACAATACTATCCTATACCCAGTCGCTTGAAAATTCTTCACTAGTTGGACAGACAAAGAGACCGTTGTATGATGTCGTCCTATCTTGTGGAATCCCGAAATAAAAATAAGTCAAATTAGAGTGAGGAAAAGTATGATTAAGGGTGTGTATTTTGTGAAAAAAAATGTTTTTCACGAAAATAACTACTCCCTCCGGTCCAAAATAAGTGATTTTTTAGCCTTTTTCTTGTGGCCAAAATAAGTAATTTTTTCAGATTTCAAGAATGAATTAATTATTTTTTTTCCTACATTGTCCTTGGAGTAAATAGTGTTGGAATATGTGTAAGGAGTGTTTATGTGAGATAGTAAAGGTTAATATGGTCAATTCCATTGCTAATTAATGCTAAAAGGTGGATTTCTTAATCTATGTGAAAATATCCAAAAAAAATCACTTATTTTGAACCGGAGGGAGTAATTTTTTTACTTAGCTTTTGGTGTTTGGTTAGTAAGTAATTAATTTACTAACCACTATAAGGAAAATTTATTGCAAGAACGTATAATTTAGACAAAACACTATAAGAATTGGGTTGGAGGGGGCGAAGAGTGGAGTGGGGGTTGGTGTTACAACTGGTTTTCTACATTTGAAAATTTAGGTCCCGTTTGGCCATGAGTTTCGCCAAAATAAATTTGGAATTTATTTTCAAAACTCATGTTTGGCCATAAATTTTGCCTACATTTTGGCAAAATCCCAAATCCCAAAATCACCCCAATTGCTGATTTTGGGCCAAAATCCCAAAACTTGGGAATTATATATATGTTTTTCCAAAATAAAGTTGAGAAATATGTTTTGAAAACGTATGTCCAAACACATTTTCATCTTCAAACCAAACTTCACCCAAATCAAATTTTTCAAAATAAATTTGGAATCTATGGTTAAACGCTAGCTTAGACACACACATAAGGTTTATGGTGTTACAACTGGTTTCCTACACAATGCTTCTAGCTAAGCTAAGTAGGAGTTAAGAGTAAATCGCTCTAACAAAGGTACAACACAATTAAGGACATGCGATAATGCAATTCTAGAAATTGGTCCTTGTTCTGTTGTTCTCTGTTCTTGAAGGCTTGAAGTCACTTGCACGATTACAACATACTTAGAGAGAAGCTTGATGATTTTCCAAGTGTTCAAGTTCCTTGCATCTTGTTGATAATATACAAGTGATGTCACTTGGATGATGCAAGCAATTATTCGGTACAAGGTATTCTCCATAAAGTGACTGCTGCACTGTTTGCCACGTTGCCTCTGTGCAGAGGAACAGTTGCAGCAACTTTTCAGCTGTGGGGAGTTGACTGTTACGGTCACCAAGGGAACTAATGTCCATTTGTTCCCCCTATCGTCTTTTTGACTCTAATTTGTTGGAACTTGTGCCCAAGTTGAGACTTGTTGTTCTTTGGCACTTTGAGGGTGTGTAATAGGTTACCAATCTAGTTCTTATCATTAAGTTTGTTTAGATCATCAAAACACAACAAGGCACATAACCTATCAATTTCTCCCTTGTTTATGATAACAAACTTATAATTGAAGTCCCCCCTAAGAACCAAATTACAATACAATATTTCCCGTATTCCCCCTGAACCTGTTCCCCCTCAATTTATTTTCCCCCTTTCGGCATCATAAAAGGATTAATCACAAGTGATGAGCAAAAAGAAGTCCAGCATGGTTAACTCATGGCACATGTGTGCACACAAATACGGCTAAAAATAGATCATAAAAGTATAGTATGCATAGTAAAAGGACGGGAGACTCATTAATTTTAAATAAAAGAGAACAAAATTAGCAGTACCATTTGTTACACAACCATTCACAAAATAAAGCAACTGAAAAAGTATCAGCCACCAAAAACAATAAAACAAAAGGACCAAGATATAGGACAGACAACTTTTAACTGGACACTAGGAATGGGGCTATTAAGGAGCACTAGAAGGAGGAGGTGAAGAGGAAAGGGTTCTAAGGAGGATATCCATACGAGCATTTGCCGACACTTGCTCGTTAAGCAGCATGTCCTTCAGGTCCTTGACCTGTTTCTTGAGATTAGCAGTTTCCTTGGTCAGACTGGCAACCTCTGTGCCTTGTGCACTGCTGGAACCAGGTGCCTCCTAGGCCTGACTAAGCTGTCCCTCAAGAATAATATTCCGTGTATTCAACTTCCTTATCTCTTCATTGGCAGCATTCTGAGCCTGAATCAATTGAGAGATAGTGGAATTGCTGCCAACCCCTCCTTTCTTATCAATGTACTCACAGTCTTCTAAGGTGGTTTTGGATAAGGTCTGCTTGCAAGTTCCCACTGTTGCTTTTCCCAAAGGGACTTTGAAGAAGTTAAACACCTTAGTAAGTAAGAACCCGTAGGACAACCCATGATTACCATCCTTAAAATCTGCCACTTTCTTCATATGCTCTATCTTGAGACCAGGCAGATTGATAGTGGTGTAGGCATCCAGTGCTTCCATTAGGAATAGGTCTTCTCTTGATGTAACAGAACGCCTTTCTACACGTGGAAGCAAAACGTTATTCACCATCTCAAACAATAGTTGATACATTGGAAGGAGGGCCTTCTTGTGTATCCGTTCCCCTTATTGCACTGCATCATCCTTCAGAATGGCACTTCTAAAATTTGGAGAACAAGTCCCCTCAATGGATGATATTCCTCCATTAGGCACTCCCAAAATATTTCCCAACACAGCCTCGTCCATCACAAAGTCTACACTGTTGACCTTCAAACAAATGTTATCCTCTTCTATTATGAACATGCCTGCATAGAAACTATGCACCTCTTCCTCATACACCTTAAGCCTCTCATTCGTGAACAAATGTGTCAACTGTTGAAACTCATAAATATCAACCAGTTGGCGCATCCCTATCACATCAAGAATATCAGGAGCAAATGTTCTGCCCCACAGCACTCTCCGTATTCTCAGGTTTTCTCTTCCTTCATCCTTGGCCACACCCACATTGGCTTTCATGGAGGAACCAGGTTCCTCATTTTACCAGCCTCCTTCTCACCAAGCTATTCTACCTCAATATTTTGTACTTCCACGATTTTCACAGACAACTCTCTCCTAGGTCTTGGAAGTGCAGGTTCCTTAGAGAACTTTAAAATTAAGGAACCAGTTTCCTCATTGACCCCTTCATCAACATCAACAACAAGTGTTGGAGGCACTTCCTCTTCATTCATTAGCTTTCCACCCTTCACCAACCTCCTCTTCTTTGTTTTTCTTCAGAACTGACTGAAGGGCTTCCTTCTTTTGCAGTCTAGTAGTAGGTCTTTTAAGAGTGGTCTCTTTGGGAGTTTCCTTTCTACTCCTAGTGGAAATAAAACTTGCAACAAACACATTGTCATAGTCCTCCTCACTGTTCTCATTTTCTTCCTCAGAAAGAGATCTTATCTTAGGAAAGGCGATGTTTAACGTCTCAGCATCGAAGTGAGAAGAGAGAGCAGGATCAGTACTGACCTGGGGCTCTTTCGAAGAGCAGGGAGATTCATCCCAAGTAGGAGCAGAGGGCTCCTCTTGGGCTGAGGAATTAGGTCTCTCATTTGTTTCCCCAGTAGTACTGTCAGGTGCCAGATATTCAAGGGGCACCAGTTCCCTACCCTCTTCAGATGACATTCAATTTTCCCTGAGACCTAATGTCTCACTAACACCCTCATAACCACCAACCAAACCTTCCTCTGCAGCGATTAACAATATCAATTCTCAATGGCTTCTTGTTAATTTACCCCTAAAGTAGACTCAGAGGATACAAGAGGAACTTTACCTGTAGGGTTGGCAATATTCAAATCGAAGCTTGGAATAGTCACTGCTGAACCTTCTCTACTACGAACCACATCCTGTTGGGCTTCAGCACTCTCCCCAACTTTCTGACTAGAAACTTCCTGACTTTTGTCTCCATCTATGGTTTCTCCGTCTGACATTTTTTCCGGAGAGGAAGAAGGTGAGGTCGCATCAACAAACTTTTTGGGGTTTTGAGTCTTACGAGTCCGGTGAGAACCAAAACTCGATTGGGTTAGAGGGGAAGTAGTAGGTGGCTGGGGGTTTGGTATGGGGTTTTGACTGAGTGATAAAGGGGACTTAGACTCTCGCTCCTCTGCTTCGTGAGATGAAGACACAGTGGGGACTACACTAGAAGCATTTGAGACTTCTGGATTTTCAGACATAGTGAAGATTTTCAGTGAGAGCACAAGAGAAATATTGTTTGGTTTTGCGGGAGAAAAGGGAATTTTTGGCTTTGATGTGGATAGTGAGGAAAGAGACAGCGTTTGGGTTTATTTATAGAAGTGAGGGACCGGTTACAAACGGGCATAGATTGCTGGGTAAATGGGTCGGTTAGTAACGAGTATGACGCTTGGGTTCTAAAGAGAGAAAGAGGGAAGCTGAAATTTTAACGATGTGGCACTTTTGCAACCATTAAAAAGATGTGCATGAGAGTACAAAGGGACTACTAACCTGAGTCAAGGGAACCAGGTTCCCTGACTTAGTTTTGTAAGTGTGAGCCTCATCCTTTTACCAAGATGCAATGACATTAGCTGCTTGTTTGCCCTGTAATTGTCATGCGTGTCTACTTGTAACGGTATAGAAATGAGTTAGAACTTGCCAGAAAATACTTGTTAACTGTTTTACATGTTCATTCTTTCATAGCCAATCATTGAGGGACCTAGTTCACAGTTTGATTTTATCAACCCCAATGCTAATCGATTTTTTTCAAAGTGCTCTCTGCTCAGTGCTTTGGTGAAGATATCTGCTACTTGGTCTTCTGTTTTGCAGAACTTCATGCAGAAAAGACCCTTTTCAACATTATCACTGAGAAAATGATATCGCACATCAATGTGCTTTATTCTCTTATGCTGAACTAGATTCTTTTCCATGTTGAGAGCACTGGTGTTATCACACAGTAGTAGCACACAATTAGAAAATACACCAAAGTCCTCCAGTTGCTGCTTGATCCATAGCAGTTGAGCACAGCAAGAGGCAGTTGCCCCATACTCAGCTTCTGCAGTTGAGAGAGGCACAGAGTTTTATTTCCGTGTATCTCATGAAATTAGACACGATCCCAGAAAATGTGCCATGCCAGATGTTCTCTTTATATCCACCAGATAACCAGCATAATCAGCATCAACATACCCAATTAAATCGCAATTGTCTCCTGACGGATAGTAGATAACCAGGTACTGTGTTCCTTTGAGATACCTTAGGATTCTCTTGGCAGGCTTCAGATGGGATTCCCTTGGACTAGATTGGAATCTAGCACATAATCCTACACTGAATACGATATCAGGTCTACTAGCAGTGAGATACAAGAGCGAACCAATGATACCACTATACATGGTTTCGTTCACAAGAGAACCAGGTTCATCCATGTCCAGACGAGTGGCTGTGGAAATAAGGGGTATCAATGATCTTTGAACTTTCCATCTAAAATCTCTTAGGAGCTCTTTAATATACTTTTGCTGACTTATCATCGTGCCCTTAGGAGTTTGCTTAACTTGCAGCCTTAAGAAAAAATTCAGTTCCCCCATCATACTCATGTCAAACTCGCTTCCCATGAGCTTTGAAAACTCTTCACATAGGGAATCATTTGTTGCACCAAAGATGATGTCATCAACATAGACTTGCACAATAAGCAGGTTCCTCCCTCGTTTCTTCAGAAAGAGGGTGTTGTAGATTTTTCCTCTTCTAAATTCATTTTCAAGAAGAAATTTGGACAACATTTCATACTATGCATGAGGGGCCTGCTTAAGTCCATATAATGCCTTATCACGTTTGAATACATGCTCAGGATGCTTATGACATTCAAATTCAGGTGGTTGTTTGACAAAGACTTCTTCATTTAGGTTTCCATTCAGAAATGCACTTTTGACATCTATTTGGAACAATTTGAATTCCATATGAGATGCAAAGGCAATGAGGATTCTGATGGCTTCCATTCGAGCAACTGGAGAAAAAGTTTCATCATAGTCTATCCCTTCTTCTTGATTGTAGCCTTGAACTACTAATCTTGCCTTGTTCCTTGTTGTGTTCCCAAACTTATCCAATTTATTTCTGAACACCCACCTAGTTCATATAACTGTTTTGTCTGAGGGTCGAGGAACCAGGTGCCATATGTTGTTCCTCTCAAATTGATGGAGTTCATCTTGCATAGCAGTAATCCAGTCGATCTTTCAATGCTTCCTTGATGTTTTTTGGGCTCAATTTGAGAGAGGAAGGCTGAGAAGGCAAGTGAGTTTCTTGACTTTGATATGGTTTGAATCCCTGAATCAAGAGGAGTGATTACAATTTGAAGAGAGTGTGAACTTTTGTGTTTCCAGTTAGACACTTGAATCTCATTGCGGGATGATCTAGGTTCCTCTGAATGAGATCCATTGTTCACATGAGTGCCACTTCTCAACTCAGCATCAGGAGTTCCTTGCACGGCATCAACAACTCTGTTCTCTACTTTAGTTGTTGTGATTGAGGGACCAGGTTCCTCTATATCAGTTGGAGATTCTACTGCACCATCTTCATTTGATTCATTCACCTGACTCTCCGTCATGATCAACCTTATCATGTGGATCTTTCCCACATGGGTGGTGTGATTCATCAAAGATCAAATGTATGCTTTCCTCAACATATTGAGTTCTTTTATTGTAGACCTTGTAATCTTTGCTTTGTGATGAATAGCGAAGAAAGATTCCTTTATCACTTTTGGCATCAAATTTTTCCAGCGCTTTCTTACCATTATTGAGGGTGAAACATTTACAGCCAAACGTCCTCAAGTGTGTTAGCTTGGGTTTCCTCCCGTTCAGTAGTTCATATAGGGTTTTGTTCATGAGAGACCTGATCATGCACCTGTTCACCAGATAGCATGCAGTGTTGACTGCCTCTGTCGAGAAACTTTTTTCAACACCACTGTCAATCAGCATTGTCAAGCTATGCCTTCAAGAGTCCTATTTTTCCTCTCCACAACACTACTTTGTTGGGGTGTTCTTGGAGCTGAAAAATTATGACTTATACCATTTTCAGCACAGAATTCGTCGAATTTTGCATTGTCGAACTCTGTGCCATGATCAGATCTTATACTCACAACATTATGGCTCATCTTCACTTGGATCTTTGTACCAAAAGCAGCAAACACTGAAAAAGTCTCATCCTTGGTTCTGAGGAACAAAGTCCAAGTGTATCTGGAGTAGTCATCCACTATGACGAAAAAGTACTTCTTTGCTCCTCTACTTGGCACCCTCAAAAGTCCACATAGACCATATGGAGGAGATCAAGTGCCTTGAGGTGCTTACTTCCTTTTTGGGTTTGAAGGAGGACCTGACTTGTTTTCCTTTTACACATGTATCACACACCTTGTGATCTTTGGAACTTGACTTAGACAGCCCACGAACTAGGTTCTTCTTGACTTATTTGTTCAGCGACGTAAAACTTGCATGTCCCAATCTTTTGGGCCACAATTCAGCATTGTCATCAACAACACTCAAGCATGTAAGATCCCTATTGTTCAAAGACTCAAAATCAGCAACATAGATATTCTTGAATCTTTTTGCCAACAAAACTACTTCACTAGTTACAAGATTTGTAACCGTGCAAGTCTTTGATAAGAATTCAAGTTTGTTCCCTTTGTCCCAGATTTGAGAGGCACTCATGAGTAGGCTGTATTTCAAACCATTCACATAGTACACATTTTCAATTTAATGAGTGAGTGTTTTCCCAACTTTTCCTACTCCCAAAATGTATCCCTTTTTACCATTGCCGAAGGACACACTCCCTCTTTGCAAGGCTTTGAGTGAAAGGAAATCATCAATACTTCCAGTCATATGCTTAGAGCAGCCACTATCCATATACCGTCTTTGGCTACTTCCTTTCACTGCTTCATGCACAAGGAAATCAAGGATTAGACTTAGGAACCCAAACAAGTTTGGGTCCCTTGTAATGGGGAAAAGAGTGAATCAAACTTCTTCATGTCCAAGCAGGCATCACACGTTTTTTATTTGAGGGACCAGGTTCTTTAGTAGTAGTTCTTTTTCAGCAAAAACTTTATTTTTCTGTTGGGACTGAAATCTAGCTTTACAGGTTTCTAAAATGTCCAGTGTTACCACAGTTAGTGCAAAACAAGTTATCAGGGACAGTAACGTACTTGCTATGAGGATTGTAAGGAGTCTTTTCCTTTGGAACCCGATCCCCTGCTTGTTCCCTCCATTGTTCTTATACATAGCGGTGATTGCATCAGTGGATCAGGTCTACTTAAGAGATTTTTCTAGGTCATTCTTAACTCTGCCTAGATTTTCCTGAAGTTATCTATTTCTCTCAAGTTCAGTACACAAACGAGATTTCACTGATTTTAGCTCATTTTCAAGCCTAAGGTAAGCCTCACTTGCAACTTCCTTTACCTTTTGTGTGTTCCCATACCCGCTTTCCCTTTTTAGTTCCCCAATTGTTTCCTTTAGGTCCACAACTACTACCAACAAGTCATCTCTCTCATGCTCTACGTTTACAATTTTTTCAGTTAAAGCATCATTTTCCTTTTTTAAAACCTTAAGGGTTTCTTTTAAATCGACCACTACGACTACTAGATCATCTCTCTAATGTTCTACTTTTCCTAGTTTCACAAATGGCATATTTTTATCATTAATGAGATTGTGATATATATCAATTAGGATATTTACCAAGGATATAAGCTTCTTTTGAGAATAGGACTTCAAATTTCTTTGAAAGTCCAGAAAGTTTACCTCATCATCATCATCAGATTTTGCCATCAGGGCAAAGATAGAGTCATACTCAGCTGCTTCGCTTTCGACGGACATCATTGAAGTATCATCTTGTTCATCATTTCCTTCATATTCACTGGAGGAATCTCCCCATGCAGCAAGAGCTTGTTTCACAACATTATCAGCAACGTCTTTTCTCTTGAATCTTATGTTAGGAATCGAGTTCCTTTTGGCTGCTTTGTTTGTATTGTGCTTGTACTGATCTTGCTTGTGCAAAGGACAATCTTTGATGAAATATCCTGGCTTTCCATATTTATGACACAAATCATAGTCTTTTTGGTCTTCTAGAGCTACCCCTTTTTGGAATGCCTATATTTCCGCGCACCATTTTCTGGAATCTTTTTGTTAGATAAGCCATGTCAGCTTCCTCGCCACTTGAGTCATTATTGTCAGCCTTGAGGACCATGTTCTTCTCCTTCTTGGGTTCTCTTCTTTTATGGTCCTTCTTTTTCTTCATTTTATATGTCTTCAGATTTTCAATGAGTTCATCAATGGTCAACTTTTGCAGATCCTTTGCCTCTGTGATAGCATTCACCTTGCTTTCCTAGGAAGCAGGTAGTACACTAATCCCTCACTCACTTGTAATAACTCTATAACAAGCCTCTTTGTAATAACTCTATTACAAAGCTCAGAACTCGACTAACTTTAGCCAAGACACACACATAAAGTTTATGGTGTTACAACTGATTTCCTACACAATGCTTCTTAAGCTAAGTAGGAGTTACAAGTAAATTTCTCTAACAAAAGTACAACACAACTAAGGATATGTGGTAATGCAATGCTGGAAACTGGTCCTTGTTCTGTTGTTCTTTGTTCTTGAAGGCTTGAATTCACCTGCACGATTGCAGCATACTTGAGAGAGAAGCTTGATGATTTTCCAATTATTCAAGTGACATGTTTTCCCATGCATCTTGTTGATAATATACAAGTGATGTCACTTGGATGATGCAAGCAATTATACAGTACAAGGTATTCCCCATAAAGTGACTGTTCCACTGTTTGCCCTATTGCGTGTGTGCAGAGGAACAGTTACAGCAACTTTACAGTTGTGGGGAGTTGACTGGTACGGTCAGCAAGGGAACTAATGTCCATCTGTTCCCTTTATCGTCTCTTTGACTCTAATTTGTTGGAACTTGTGCCTGACTTGAGATTTGTTGTTCTTTGGCACTTTGAGAATGTGTAACAGGTTCCCAATATGGTTATATTTGCAACTAATTTTCAACATATGAAAAATAAACTGCAATCACAAAATAAGAGAAAAATAGTTTTTACTAATCAATTGTGAGTACAATTCTGTTTCTCCCTTGATTCTTCTCTCCTGATTATCTCCGTGATTCAAGGGCTGAAGCCGCGTATTTCTCAAATGTAGGATGATACAGACCTCTTGGGGATGTATTTGATCTCCAGCTTCTTAAACTATTTGATTGTCAAGAAGTATCCGGCCATATTTTGAGCTCTTTGTGAATATCCCAAGAGTTTATGAGATTTTGAGACACCTCTTCAAGGGAATATATATCGCTTTATATAGGTGTGAATTAGGATTTAGGGTAGAGTAACCTCCAAGAAACCCTAATAGACTCCTAGGATTTCAAGAGTCCTGTTGTATCTTTAATTTAGAATTTGGCTTGATCACTTAAAATTTCGATGTCTACAGGTTATTATCATTAAGTTTGTTAGATCATCAAAACATAACTAGGCACATAACCTGTCAGTCAAGAAATTGGAAAGTTATCTTTTAGTTTTAAATTATGAAATAGATGATCATTTAGTCTAAGCTAATTACTTGAGGCTGATAACTTCAAGTCGTCGTTTATTTTAAATTGGGATAGTTGAGTCACACTGACCGTTCCTTTCATGTCAAATCATATATATATATATATATATATATATATATATATATATATATATATATATTATATATATGAAATGATAGTTAATTTGAGGTCATTAGAGACTTGTTTGCTAACCATGAGCCAGTACCTGCAGATTTGGTCACTAGTTGGCCAAATCAGCAGGTCCAAAGGCTAAGATCCTAAACTTTTACTATTTGGTATGCTGGATCTAGTGTTCTTCATGTGAGAGACCAAGCTTTTGATGGATAAATCATGTCCAAAAGAGGCGGGTGTTCACTAGTCCATCAATTATATGGGAGTTGCAATCGATTAGTGGCTAGAGTAGTAGTTTATGTATTTAATAGGTTACAATGTAATGTTTCTTGATTTTGGAAAGCTGCATTTTTATATGAAGTGATGTAACGAGTGAGGTTCTGATTTTATGTACTAAATTTAAATTAATTGTTGTTAAGAGTGTAATAATACTTTCATAAACAATAGTGGTGCAATGGGCCAGGCTGTGTGAGCCCAATCCGTAAGGGTAAAAGGGCCATCCTCTGATTCAAGTGGGCTGAATTTGTGAGTAAGCCCAGATAAAAAAACTAACCCCAAATGAATCTGGGCCTCGGCCATTGGGCCTGGGCCCTAAGCCCAAAATTTGGTTCAGTTGTAAAAAGTTCTCTTTTCTTATAAATTATGGTACAAATGTATGCTTCATTTATCTTGCAAATCATGTGATTAATTTTCAAACTAGAATTGTGCTTTGATCTTTAAGTTCTGATTTTTACTTAACAGCAATTGAAATATAATTATTGTAAATGTGCGAGTATGGTTAATTCAGATGTAGAGGTGGATAGGCCCAACTAGAAAACAAGTAGTGACTGGGCCCGCCTATTTAAGCCTAATGTGGGCTGTTTCGGACCAGTTAAGGCCTTCAAGGCTCTTTCATTTTGGGTCGAGTCCTTAGCCCAAATGCAACTTCAATGCTGATTCCCCTTAAATAAATAAGTAATGGCCTATTACTGGCCCAAAACCCTTTTCAAAAATTGATTAAAAAGCTTAGCTTTTCACCTTAAGCATGTCCATGATTAAAAGCTTCTTGGTGAATTTCAAATTAGGTTCAAATAGGGGCATCCTTAGTTTGCTTTAGTGAAACACAATCCTTTTTAAAATAAATTGAGGTGTGCCATACACAAACAAAATCCATAACCTATGGCCCTCACATTAATATTAACTTAGTATAGAAGAACACCTTTTTAAACACTCGTAGTTTGCTTTAGGCGTGTTTATAATAAAATCATCATAGCTACAGGTATGGTTCCCGTGACGTAGTTGTGATACCTAATTTCCAAATTTGGGGGTACATTTATGTGACCCGGCCACAACTTCTAATAACTTCAATAAATTAAACATGTTGTGGATCGTGGGTACGGTTCCCGTGACATGATTCGCAATATGTATCAAACAAACAAGTGTACGACAATCGTAACTTGTTCCAGAATAATTCCATAAAGTAATTAAAAACGATTATAAAGTTTAAAGATGCACAATAGGTTTAAAACATGTAGTAAATCAGATAATAGGCCAATTATCAATAGTTTAAGCGACCGTGCTAGAACCACAGAACCCGAGAATGCCTAACACCTTCTCCCGGGTTAATAGAATTCCTTATCTAGAATTTCTGGTTCGCAGACTTTTAAATAAAGTCAAATTTCCTCGACTTGGAATTTTAAAATAAATCGGTGACTTGGAACACCATAAAATTATTCCAAGTGGCGACTCTGAAATTAAATAAAATAATCCCATTTCGAATAATGTCACTTTAATTGAAAAAACTCCCTTATATCGCCCCTCGGGTAGTGTAAAAAGGAGGTGTCTGGTTGGAGGTTGTAATTAAGTAAAATATGACGGTATTTTGTATGAATATTATTGGCATGGCTTTTAAGCGGTGGTCCATTGTCACGACCCTAAACCCGGACCCCGGTCGTGATAGCACCTCTCGTGAAGACAAGGCCAGCCGACACATTCCCATTCCAATCTTAAGCAATAAAATAATAAGTATTAAGTCGTAATCATGATAAAATCTCAAAAATAAGCAGTTAACAGTATAATTTGCGAAAAAACAAACCTAACACAGCCCGATACCGGAGTCTCACTAGTCATGAGCACTAAGGTCCGAATACAACTAGAGTCAAAAAATTACTAAATACAGCAGTGGTGCGAACGTCGGACATCTACCTTGCTAAACTCCGATGACTCTGCTTCTGAGCAACTAATACCCGCTACCGGGTTCAGAAATACATAATTCTGCAAACAGTTACAGATTTACAATTTATATGCAGCAACTATTCCGAAAATCAAGAAAATAAGAAACTAAAACTCACCTTATAACTGTGCAATCAAGGCGAATAAGTTGTCCAGGAAGAAAGAAGGCTAAAAGAAACAATGGAAATTGTAAGAGGAGGTGAGCAGCAGTTGAAATTTTGAGGAAGAAACAGAGCGTAGAGACTGGGAAAATCGGGAGGAAACAGTGTAGATATGTTCGTTTGAGCGGTGTAAAGCAACGTGTCAAAATTAAAGTAGGGTTAACACGTGACTTATGCCAAAATATTTGTACTTTTTCCAAAATACCCCCGAACTCAATCTCCCTCTTGTTAATCGGACAAAAAATGTTTGTGATTTTCCCAAAATACCCCGAACGACCCCAAGCTCCTCAAACTACCTCTTATTAATAGGAGGAAAATATATATATATATATATATATATATATATATATATATATATATATATATATATATATATATTCCGCATTTTACAGGAACCAAATGTTTTGCCGATTACTTTAGTAAAGCAACGCCTAAAAAGGTCTATTCTTACTCTTTATCAATATATAATTACAATATTGAATTTAATTTATATATACTGATCGTTTAAAGAGTTTTTTACATCATCCGATCACCTAAAGATATTTACAAGTTGTCATTTACAGAAAAGTAGAATTTGCACTCTTGAAAATAGTACAAATTACCTGCGACAACAAATATAGATGATGTAATAGTATAATATAACCTTTCAACCAAACATTACTTTTTCTTTTTGAATAAAAAATTATTTGTGAGTCATGACAAATATGACAGCCTTTCATCTGACACAATCGTGGCAAACCAACAGTATTACATGAATTTTAATTTCATGAGATAGATTTGTCATCAATATAATATTGACTATTGAGTTCATGCTTTGAGCATTTTACATCTACTTTCTTATATACACATTACAGTAAAACATAGATATTATATTATATGTATGAGATAAGTTAATTTGTGATTATATCAACTATTCCATCGCAGTGCCGGCTGAAGCATAAGGCAAGTAAAGCAAGTGCTTTATGCCCCAAAATTGTAAAGGCCCCATTTTTCACCGATTTTAGGTATATGAATTAATTTTTTAAAAATTTGAAAATTTTGAAGTAAAAAAAAAGTACAATTTTGTAATAAACAAAGAAAACAAACCTTCAAAATTTTGAACAATTAGAAGCGTATGAAAATATTTTTAGTTTCCTATTTAGAGGTTTAAGAATTTGATATAACTAGGTGACGAGATTTTGAAAACACATTGCCTTAACAACGAAAGATATTGATGGTTTAGACTTATTTTTTGAGTTAAAAGTATTAAAGAAAGTTAAAACAAGTAAAAGATAATACTCTAATCAATATACTCAATCATATAAAAAGATTGTTTTTTTTCTAAATGCCTATATTATTTATATAATAATGTTAACTATAAAGAGGTAAATGGATTAACGTTTTTTTTCTTTTTAGAAAAACAACTTAAGACCACTCATCAAAGTTTGGCTTTAGGACACCGATTTTGTTAAGCCGCTTCTGTTCCATCATCTTTCTTATTTGTGATTTACGTAAGCATTCTTCCAATCCTATTGTGTATGAAAATCGAGTTCACTTTTTGACCCCTTCGTGACACTACAGGAAGATTCAAACCAATGGTTAGAGGATCATAGTATTCAACTTTACGACAATAAGTTTGACCTTAATATAAATAAAAAGGATATTGAAAGGAGTGTAGAGATCGTGATCTCATCGTGATTTCACATCAATTTCTTATTTTCTGTTGTTAAATTGTTGTTTCCTTGTAACTTATATAGGTTCGAGCCGATGAAGCATCCATTAATACTTGCATTAAGGTAGGTAGTCTACATCACGCCTCTTGAGGTGCGGCTCTTTTTCGAATCCTATGTTAACCAGGCTGCCCTTTTAAATCAGAGGCGGACCCAGGATTTGAGAATGACGGAGGCACCATAATCGTTAGAGTGAATTATCCAATTGACCTGTGAACACAAACTTCAACTTCATCATACTCCCAAATTGACCTACTAACACAAATTTTAAAATGTAAAACAAGCTTAGTGGCCTCAATTCGTGACATACAAAACTAATCTATTGTTGTCTCAAAAAGAGAACTAAAGAAGGCACAACTTAAATCAAAATACAAACTTCAATATTATAGAATATCTTTAATTGATACTAATATAACAAAAGTACATCATCCACTTATACTTGAACTCGACGCGTTCTCATACTCTGAAAATGGTCAATAATAACATCATTGCTTACATTTGCAAATACTTCTTTTTCAAAGTAACAAACTAAACAATCATTTAAAAATGCATCACCAATACTACTACGCAATTCATCCTTGATGTACTTCATGGATGAGAATGCTCTTTCTACCGTTGCAGTCGCGACAGGTAAAATTAGAGTCAACTTCACTAGTAAATATGTCTCCACAAGATTTGCTTCAACCAACGCTTTTGCCAAATCACCAATTCCTTTCGAATCCGAGAATCTAGGGTCACCATGTTTCATGTGCCATATGAAAGTGTCAAGTTGGTGACTAAGATCTCGAAGCTTCAATTCACCAAACTCATCTGGATAATACCTGGCCAATGTCATTATTCTTTCCTTATCAAAATTAGCAAACGAATTAGCCGGATTCAAGCTAGCCATACAAAGAAGCAAGTTACCACTGACAACATCAAAATGACTGTTAAGCTCCTGAAGTTGCAAATAAATAACTGTATAAAAAAGCTCAACACGTAAGTGATGTGAATAAGTAACACTAGAAGGCCTACGCTTCGACTTTCCAGGAATATAGAGTTCTTCCATATTGGGCACCAAAATGTCATGTTTAGCATAAAACAAAGAGACTTCATCCATTAATGATTTCCATCGTTCCTCTCTCATTTATTGCAACCTTTCCTTTGTAAGGTCAAGAAATATCATGGCATTGACAATGTCTTGCTCTTTCTTCTGTAAAGTTTTACTCAGCTCGTTCGACATCAACAATACCTTCAACATCAAGTGAAGCATGAACACAAATTCAAATGAATTGATTTTACTCAAAAAAAGCTTCTGCTTGCAATCTATCATTAGCCTCAGAACCTTCATATTCAATTACCTCAAGCACATGAACAATAGACGCAAATAAAATAAGAAAGTTATCTAATGTTTTACAATGTGATCCCCAACGAGTGTCACCTGGCCTTTGAAGCCCTCGTTCTTGATTTAATCCTTTCCCACTTTGAACTTTACCACTCTCTACCAAACACTCCAATAATTATGCTTGATGGTCCCGAAGTTTATCTCTGCGTTTAAAGGATGCTCCAATCACATTCAACACATTAGCAACTATAGCAAAGAAAGTTTCCACCTCCTTATGTTTTTAGCAACCGCTACAAGTGTCAACTGTAATTGATGAGCAAAACAATGAATGCAATGTGCCGAAGGAGTTTCTTGCAAAATTAAAGCTTTAAGACCATTCATTTTTCCTTGCATATTAGTAGCTCCATCATAGCCTTGTTCACGTATTTTGGATGGACTTAATGAGTATTTCATAAGCAAAGAAAGTATTGCTTCCTTCAACGACTTTGCAGATGTATCACCAACACGAACAAGACCGATAAATGGCTCGTTCACTTGGCCTTTTTTGTCAACATACCGCAAATCAAGGGCCATTTGTTCATGGTGTGAAATATCCTTGGACTCATCAACTAATATCCCAAAATAATCCCCATCTAAATCATTGAGTATAGCTTTCACGGTTTCTTGTGCACAAGCACTCACAATGTCCTTTTGAATTTTTGGCGAAGTTATCATATCATTTTTTGGTGCATGTTTCAATATGACTCTATCTACTTGAGGGAGCCTCTTTGCAAGCCATTCCAAAAGTCCTATGAAAAGGCCTTTGTTTTTTGAAGAATCACTTTCATCATGACCTCGAAAAGACAATCCAAAGTACAAGAGGAACCTTGCAACATCGAATGATGCATTTAAACGAATTCGGTGCTCATTTCTTTGTTTCTCAGATTGCTTATCAAAAACAACTTGAAAATTGATTGAGATTGATTTGATAAGTCTAACATTTTGTTGAAACACTTGTGGTGGAGGTTATTTACTTGACCAACATGTAAAGGAAGTCTTTCCGAAGCTTTATTCTAAGCCTTAAAGCCCGTTTTTGTGAAAGAGTCACCCGTGCTTCCATGAACATAATCATTTTTGAATAAATAACAACATAAACAAAATACGACATCTTTCTTCACACTATACTCCAACCATCTAGAATAAGAACCTTTAAACTAACCCGGACTAAATTGATGCATTTTATTACCGAATAAAGTTTTAGGAAACTTATGATCAACCGGTTGGCAAGGTCCATTTTGAATGTAGTGTCTTCTTACTTCATCCCGTATTCTAGGACTATATTTATCAATGGGTACTCTCTCTCCAAGATCGGGATTGAGTAATTTCTCATCAAACTCATCTATAAGATGGGAGGAATTGTTTCTAAGAGTAGAACTCGATTGAGAAGAATTAAACTTTATCAAAAATACGTCCATCTCAATTCATATGAACAAGAACTTCCTACAAAAAATGAGTCTAATAAATTTAAGAGTCTATCAAGAATACAAACAAACACAATATCAATAGAGCAATCACACCCCTTTTATCAAGTATAAAACAAATACTTCAACTTATTGAATCTAATACTACAACATTTTTGTGCAGCCATTTTATGGGATAAAAATTAAAAAGAATATGTTGGATAAATATAGCTTCAGTAAAAAAGAAAAAAAGAATTCTAAAAAATATTTCCACTCAAGGAGTAGATTCTTCTCCTTATCATCAAATAACTGGATCAAAGATAAGAATAAGAAATGTCTGTTCTTGTTCTACTGACAAGGCCAGCAGTCAGTCACCCGATAAAATTAAACTCAAGTCCCTCTAAAATATTCTTCAATTAAAAAAAAAATCAACAGAGAGTTTCAAAGTAAGAGAAGCTTTAAGTTACAAATAAAAAATAAGTTTCAAAGTAAGAGAAGCACTAACTAGAGATTGAGAAAGAAGGGTTCTCTATTTTGAAGTGAGAAGTGATTAAGGCGGACTGGTGGAGGCGAGCTTTGATTTTTGATTGAGGAAGAGCGAAAGAAGTGAAGAAGAAGAAGAATTGGGGAAGCCGAGAAGGGGAATGCCGATTGGGGCTTTTGGAAATTGGGGCTTTTGACTACTATTATTTAATTATTAAAAGTTCAAAATATAATTGAATTGAGAATAGGTGAAATAAAAAATGATTAATTAGTCAACTTGACTAGTGACTAATAAATAGTACTATTGTACTAAGTAAAACAAACTTAAAAAAATATTGTGGCAAGCCGGTTTCGAACCCGCGTCGAGTGACAAGGAGCAAGTCTTACGCTTAGAAGCGGACCATTGCTCCAGGCGTAATTTTATTAATGAGGGGGCCAAGAAAAATGTTAACGGGTCACCAACGTATATACAGTTATGTATATACAGAGTTTTTACCGAAGTTAACGGGTTCACGTGACCCCTTAAGGACTGCTATAGGTCCGCCTCTGTTTTATATAGTAGGCCCATATGTTTGATCTTCAATCTCATGATCATTAATTCATTGTGCAATCTTATAATTGCTTTACATAATGGATCTTTGACTAAGTGTTTGTTATAGGATTAATTTCCTCCTATAGCAAATGTTGATACCTTATTTATTTTAAATAAATACCCTCTTAAAAATTATATTTCATAGCTACCTTTTGATTTTTTATAACCAAATATCTATTTATGGTCACCTTCTACCCTTAAGCCACAAAATAAGCTTTGTATTATTTTCTCTCTCCACTCAAATTTCTCCTATCGCCTTAAATTTCTCGTATCCCCTACCCTATATCTATTCTCCCTCTCTCTCTCTCTCTCTCTCTCTCTCTCTCATCTTCCACCTT
>NW_017673155.1:57158-84056 GCF_001879085.1 Nicotiana attenuata
CTCTCTCTCTCTCTCTCTCTCTCTCTCTCTCTCTCTCTCTCTCTCTCTCTCTCCCTCTCCCCCTCTCTCTTATCTTCCACCTTCATATTAGTACCAGAACTCTCCGGCAAAGCATCAAAAACATCCAGTTGAAGGAAGGGATACGTTTAATGTATGCTTCCTCTATTCTCCATCCAGTTGAAGGAAGGGATACGTTCAAATCCATCCCCTACCCCATATCTATTCTCTCTCTCTCTCTCTCTCTCTCTCTCTCTCTCTCATCTTCCACCTTCATCTTACTACCAGAACTCTTCGGCAAAGCATCAGAATTAAAGTTTTCCGGCGAAGACTTTTGGGTTGCCGAGCAATCATCCAATATAGAAATTTTCTCTGGCAAAACAACAGCAACCGGAGGCAACAGTGACAGCGAGACGACATTAGGTTTGTTCTTGAACAAAGACGACGGAGTTCGGGGCTGAGCAACTTGAATTTTCTGTTATTATATTTCAATGTATCTCGCTGTATTTCCATGTATTCATTGTCGTTTTTTTATTGTATTTCAATGTATCTCGTTGTATTCCATGTATTTCATTGTATTCGTTGTCTCGTTGTATTCTTTTAATGTATTCATATATTTTTTTTTAATATAATATATGTATTCAGATGTATATATGTATTCTAATTGCTCTGTGTTTGTTGTATTTATCGGCTGGAAAATTTTCAGCATATTTTCTCTGAAGATTGCTATGTGTTTGGGATGTTTTTGTCACGACCCCAGTTCACCCTCCATGAACATGTCGTGATGGCACCTAGTTCCTACAACTAGGTAAGCCTAACAGTGCGGAATAACAAATTAACATTTGCGGAATAATAAATTAAAACTGAACATACGGAAATAACAACTGTATATAAGGCCACTCAGCCTATACAACTCAAAATATGCAGAAGTCTACAACTAAATCCCAAAATCCGGAAACTCACGGGAAACACAGGCTAATAGAATGTAGTAAACTGCTCTACACCAGAATGTCTAAACAACATGAAAGGAAAGAAAAGGAACTATCTGCTAAAGCCGGAATAGAGTAGAGACTCCTGGTCTGCGAACGTAGCAGATATACCTCAAGTCTCAGCTAGGACTCTCCACCACGAGGATGATACGTCTGGGAGGAAGTACCTGGATCTGCACATGAAAAACATGCGCAGGAAGGGCATGAGTACACCACAGCGGTACTCAGTAAGTGCCAAGCCTAACCTCGGTTGGGTAGTGATGAGGAAGGTCAGGGCCCTACTGAGGTAACATAATAAATAATGAGATAACAGAAATAGTTTAAATAAAGTCTACAGCGAGAATCTAAACCAGGTAAATAAGGAAGAACAGTAATAGAAAGCAAAGGTAACAATACACGGAAAACTGCCCTCACAAGGAATAGTAGCCGGGGGATCTCTTGGTATCCTCATCATCAACACTGGTATCCTCATCATCAACACTGGGGATCTCTCGGTATCCCGAGGATCTCTTAGTATCCTCAATAAGTAAGTCGGGGATCTCTTAGTATCCCGAGGATCTCTTGGTATCCTCAATAAGTAAACCGGGGATCTCTTGGTATCCCAATATATATATAGAAACACATGTGCCAGGGATCTCTTGGTATCCCAATATATATATAGAAACACATGTGCCAGGGATCTCTTGGTATCCCGCACCCTCAGTCCATAATATCTCAAGTACAGAGGGATCTCCCAGGAAGCCGTCCCGTAGTCCCAAATTAAACTCACAACAACAACGATTCCTAAATCTCGGAAAAATGCTAAAAATCAGGACACGAAGTAGCAAATTATAGCCTAACATGCTTCACAGAGTACAAATAGCACAGTTAAAGCAAATAAGCAGGTAAGCCAGCTAAACATGAGTCTCTAAGCTAGCACAGGTACAAACTTACAGTTAAAATGAACAAGTAAACAAGAAAGCTCAATTTAAATACTTCAAGTAGAAACGGATTTACAACAATTAGCTCAAGTACGCGCTCGTCACCTCACGTACGGGGCATTCAAATATTCAAGATCATATCCTAAGGGGAAAAGGTCCCCCACACAAAGTTAGACAAGCCACTTACCTCGAACCGGCTCAATATCAACCAGAAATCACGCTCTTGCCACGAGTATCCGACTCCAAATGGCTCAAATCTATTCAATTCAATTACACATTGTAAATAACATCGCAAACACCTGGTTTTGCTAATAAATTCAAAGTTACGGCGTAAAATTAGGTGAAATGACCAAAATGCCCTCCAGGCCAACGCCCCGGAATCGAATAATTTTCACATTTTCAGAACCCTCGTACCCTCACGAGCCTAACCATATAAAAATCTCCCAAATCGGAGGTCAAATGCTCACTCAAAACTCCATAATTTAGCCAATGAAGTTTTACCCCAAATTTTCCAATTTGATCCTAAATTCGAATTCCAATGATACATTTAACTATATAATGATGAAATATAACTAGAAAGGATTAAGGAAACGTTACCCAATAGTCTTCTCTTCAAAACCCACTCAAAATCGCCCTTACCCGAGTTCTCAATTGATTTTTGCAACTTATGAACTCAAACCCTCGAAATTTCTATTTCTGCCCAGGGATTTCCGCTTCTACGGACAAGGGACTGCATCTGTGGTCCCGCTTATGCGGAACAAATGCCGCTTCTGCGGCTATTAACTAAAATCCAGGGGTTCCGCTTCTGCGATCTTAAACCGCACCTGCGGTAGCCGCTTCTGCGAAATATTTACCGCTTCTGCGGTTTCTCACCAATGATCCAGGGCCGCATCTGCGACTTATACCTCGCAGGTGCGTAACCGCTTCTGTGGTCAAACTTCCGCACCTGCGGAAACTGAAGGGAGCCCAAATTCCGCTCCTGCGATGGGATGGCCGCTTATGCGGTTCCCAAGCCGCAGAAGCGAAAATACCAGAAGAGAGAAAAAAACCAGCTGCTGCAACACTTCAAAAAATCTTCCGTTAACCCCCCGAAATCATCCCGAGGCCCCCGGGACCTCAACCAAAAGCACAAATACCACCTAATACCTTATTCAAACTTGCACCAATCCTTAAAACACCTAAAACAACACCGGAAACCCGATTAAATCAAAGATTCAAGCCTAAGAACAACAAGTTTCCTCCAAATACGCTTTCGATCAAAAACCTAACCAAAACACGTCCGAATGACCTGAAATTTTGCACACACATCCCAAATGACATGACGGAGCTACTGCAACTTCCAGAATTCTAATCCGACCCTCGGATCAAAAACTCACTATCGGACCGGAACTTCAAAAATTCAAACTTCGGCATTTCAAGCCTAAATGAGCTACGAGCCTCAAAAATACATTCCGAACACGCTCCCAACCCCGAAATCACCTAACGGAGCTAACGGAACCATCGGATTCCCATTCCGAGGTCGTCCTCACACTGTTCTGATTACGGACCATTTTTCAACACTTAAGCTCTCATTTAGGGACTAAGTGTCCCAAAACTCTCCAAAACTTAACACCGAACGTCCCGGCATACCAAAATAGCAGAAATGAACTTAGGGGAAGCAGTAAATGGGGAATTGGGGCGTAAATTCCAAAAACGACCGGCCGGGTCGTTACATCCTCCTACACTTAAACATTCGTTCGTCCTCGAACGAGCATAGAGAACATACCTGAGGTAGAGAAAAGATAGGGGTACTGGCTGCGCATATCCTGCTCGGTCTCCCAAGTCGCCTCCTCAGCTGGCTGACCCCGCCACTGAACCTTCACTGAAGCGATGTTCTTTGACCTCAACTACCTGATCTGACTGTCCAAAATAGCCTCTGGCTCCTCAACATAGGATAGATCCTTGTCCAGCTGGACTGAACTGAAATCTAACACATGCGACAGATCCCCGTGATATCTCCGGAGCATCGAAACATGAAATACCGGATGAACTCCGGCCAAACTGGGAGGTAAGGCAAGCTCATAGGCAACCTCCCCAACTCGCCTCAAGATCTCAAAAGGGCCAATAAACCTCGGACTCAGCTTCCCTTTCTTTCCAAACCTCATGACGCCCTTCATAGGCGAGACCCGAAGCAGAACCCGCTCACCAACCATATATGAAACATCACGAACCTTCCTGTCCGCGTAACTCTTCTGCCTAGACTGGGCTGTACGGAGTCTGTCCTAAATCACCTTGACCTTCTCCAATGCATCCTGAACCATCTCTGTACCCAATAGCCTGGCCTCACCCGGCTCGAACCAACCCACCGGAGATCTACACCTCCTGCCATATAAAGCCTCATACGGCGCCATCCGAATGCTGGACTGATAACTGTTGTTATAAGCAAACTCCGCCAATGGCAGGAAATGATCCCAAGACCCTCCAAACTCAATCACGCACGCACGGAGCATGTCCTCAAGAATCTGAATAGTGCGCTCGGACTGTCCGTCCGTCTGGGGGTGAAATGCTGTGCTCAACTCCACCCGAGTGCCTAACTCCTGCTGCACAGCTCTCCAGAACCGCGATGTCAACTGAGTACCTCTGTCCGAAATGATAGAAACTGGAATACCATGCAAACGGACGATCTCCCTGATATAAATCTCCGCCAACCGCTCCGATGAATAAGTGGTACACACAGGAATGAAATGAGTGGACTTGGTCAGCCGGTCCACAATAACCCAAATGGAATCAAACTTCTTCAAGGTCCGTGGAAGTCCGGATACAAAATCCATGGTGATGCGCTCCCATTTCCATTCTGGAATCTCTATCTGCTGGAGCAACCCACCCGGGCGCTGGTGCTCATAATTCACCTGCTGGCAGTTGAGGCATCTAGACACATAACCAACTATATCCTTCTTCATTCGCCTCCACCAATAGTGCTGCCTCAGGTCCTGATACATCTTCGCGGCACCAGGATGGATGGAATACCGCGAACTATGGGCCTCTGCTAGAATCAACTCTCAAAGGCCATCAACATTGGGCACACAAATCCGGCCCTGCATCCTCATTACTCCATCATCTCCAATGGTCACATCTCTGACATCCCCACGCTGGACCCTGTCCTGAAGGACAAGCGAATGAGGGTCATCATACTGCCGCTCCCTAACACGGTCAAATAGGGAAGACCGGGAAACCACACAGGCTAGAACCCGACTGGGCTCCGAAAGATCCAATCTCACGAACTGGCTCGCTAAGGCCTGAACATCCATCGCTATAGGCCTCTTTGAAGCTGGTAAATATGCCAAACTCCCTAAACTCTCCGCCCGGTGACTCAAGGCATCCGCTACCACATTGGCCTTGCCCGGGTGATATAAGATAGTGATGTCATAATCCTTCAGCAGCTCTAACCACCTCCTCTGATGCATATTGAGATCCTTTTGCTTGAGCAAGTGCTGTAAACTCCGATGATCAGTATAGATCTCGCAAGGCACTCCATATAAATAATGACGCCAGATCTTCAAGGCATGAACAATGGTAGCTAACTCAAGGTCATGGACAGGGTAATTCTTTTCATGTATCTTCAACTGCCTGGACGCGTAGGCAATCACCCTACCGTCCTGCATCAACACTGCTCCCAGGCCAACTCTCGAGGCGTCACAATAGACAGTATAAGACCCCGAACCGGTAGGCAACATCAAGATAGGGCTATAGTCAAAGCCGTCTTGAGCTTCTGAAAGCTCGCCTCACACTCCTCTGTCCACTGAAATGGGGCACCCTTTTGGGTCAATCTAGTCATAGGGGCAGCAATTGATGAAAATCCCTCCACGAAATGACGGTAGTAACCCGCCAAGCCAAGGAAACTGCGAATCTCTGTAGCTGAGGACGGCGTGGGCCAACTCTGCACGACCTCTACCTTCCTCGGATCCACCCGAATACCCTCACTAGAAATCACATGGCCTAAGAATGCCACAGAACTCAGCCAAAACTCACATTTTGAGAACTTTGCATATAACTTTTTCTCCCTCAAGGTCTGTAGCACGGTCCTCAGATGCTGCTCATGATCTTCCCGACTCCGGGAATACACCAGAATATCATCAATAAAAACAATCACGAACGAGTCAAGATATGGCATGAACACACTGTGCATCAAATGCATGAAAGCTGCAGGGGCATTGGTCAGCCCAAATGACATGACAAGGAACTCGTAATGGCCGTATCGAGTCCTGAAGGCAGCCTTCGGGATATCTGGCTCCCGAATCTTCAACTGATGGTAACCTGAGCGCAAGTCAATCTTAGAAAGCACATGTGCGCCCTGAAGCTGGTCAAACAGATCATCAATGCGAGGCAAAGGATAACGGTTCGTCACTGTAACCTTGTTCAACTGGCGGTAGTCAATACACATGCTCATAGAACCATCCTTTTTCTTCACAAACAAAACAGGAGCACCCCACGGTGAAACACTGGGTCGAATAAAACCCTTACCAAGCAATTCCTGCAACTGATCCTTCAACTCAGGAGGGGCCATACGATACGGAGGAATGAAAATGGGCTGGGTGCCTGGCAACAGATCAATGCCGAAATAAATGTCTCTATCAGGCGGCATGCCCGGAAGATCAGCTGGAAATACATCGGGATAATCCCGTACCACTGGAACAGAATCAACAGAAGGGGTATCAACACTAACATCTCTCACATAAGCCAAATATGCGGCACACCCTTTCTCAACGATGCGCTGAGCTTTAAGAAAAGAGATAACTCTACTGGGAGTGTGATCTAAAGTACCACTCCACTCAATATGCGGAACACCTGGCATAGCCAGCGTCACGGTCTTGGCGTGACAATCAAGAATAGCAAAGTGGGGCGACAACCAGTCCATGCCCAGAATAATGTCAAAATCCACCATACCGAGTAATAATAAGTCTGCTTTGGTCTCAAAACCACGAATAGTAACCAAACATGACCGATAAACGCGGTCCACAACAAGAGGATCTCCCACAGGATTAGAAACGTAAACGGGGGCACTCAAAGAATCCCGAGGCATACCCAAATGCGGAGCAAAGTAAGAAGACACATAAGAGTAAGTAGAGCCCAGATCGAATAGAACCGATGCCTCTCTGTGACAAACCAATATAATACCTGTAATGACGGAGTCGGAGGCAACAGCCTCAGTGCGAGCAGGAATACAATAATATCTGGCCCGGCCCCTCTCGCGAGGGCGACCTCTATCTCCCCGACCTCCGCCCCTAGCTGGCTGGGCAGGTGGGGTAGCAGCTGGAGCTGTGACCATAGCCTGAGAACCCTGAGGAGCACGATGTGGCTGAGAAGTCTGTGGGGGCGCGCTCCTCCCAAGTCTGGGGCAATCCCTCACCAAGTGACGTGTATCACCACACTCGTAACAAGCTCTGAGAGGACGCGGTGGCTGTGCCTGGCTGGGACCAGGCCTGCTGGACTGACCTCTGGAAACACCCCGCGCAAGAGGCGCGCTAGAAACTGGAGGTGCATAGTAAGGCTCCTGAGGTGGAGGTAGAGCTGGAGTACTGCCGGCTGCTGGAAGAGCTGAATGTACAGGGCGACCCGAATAACCTCTGCCATAACGACCTGCTGATGGGGTACGGGCACCAGAGTAGTGACTCGACTCTTGAGACCTCTTGGCCCCCCTCTCTCCTCGCTCCCTGGCGAGCATACCCTCAATCCTCCTAGCAATGCTCACTACCTGTTGATAAGGAATGTCCATCTCCAACTCTCGAGCCATGCTAGACCTGATGGGCGGAATAAGGCCCTCAATGAACCTGCAAACTCTCTCTCGAACTGTAGCGACCAAAGCCGGTGCGTGCCTGGCCAACCTGGTATAACGGATGGCATACTCTGAAACTGTCATAGCACCCTGGCGCAAGTGCTCAAACTCTGCGCGCCATGAGACTCTAAGGCTCTGGGGAACAAACTCTCTCATAAACATGTCCGAGAACTGGGTCCAAGTCAGTGAAGCAGCCTCGACTGGACTGTCTATCTCATAAGTGCGCCACCAATCATAGGCAGCTCCCCGAAGTTGAAAAGCAGTGAAAGAAACCCCGCTGGACTCCACTATGCCCATAGTGCGAAGAATACGATGACACTCCTCTAGAAATCCCAAGGCATCGTCTGATGCTAATCCACTGAACACTGGGGGATCATACTTCTTGAACCTCTCAAGCCTGCGCTGCTCGTCCTCTGAAGCAACTGACCCATCCGCAGGCTGAACTGGTGCTGCAGGCGGTGCCAGAATAATCTCGGGAGCCTACTCAACCTGCACTCGCTGCTCAGGAGTGCGGACGGCGGGAGTCTGTGCTCCTCCCCCGGCCTGGGATGTGGCTGCAGCAAGGGGAAGACACCCCGCTTGAGCCAAGGTGGTGTACATGCTCATGAACTGAGCCAAAGTCTCTTGGAGCGCTGGAGTAGTAGTGGCAGTCGTAGGTGTGCCAGGTGCCTGGGCTCCGGCTGGATCTGCTGGTGGTACCTCGGCGGCAGCTCGTGCAGGTGCTCTTGCTGCACCACGTATGCGTCCTCGACCTCTCCCCCGGCCCCGGCCTCTGGCGGCTGCAGTAGGGGGCGCGGGTGCCTGATCATCTCGAGTAGCACGTGTCCTCACTATCTGTGAGAGAATAGAAGTCAGAAGTTTAGAATTGATGTCCAAAAATATCGCACGACGAGGAATTCAAATGAAATGAAGATTTTTCCTAAATAGTTACATAGCTCCTCGTAGATAAGTACAGACGTCTCCGTAACGATCAGCGAGACTCTAATAAACCAGCCTGTGTTCCGTGACTCCAATGAACCTAGAGCTCAGATACCAACTTGTCACGACCCCAGTTCACCCTCCATGAACATGTCGTGATGGCACCTTGTTCCTACAACTAGGTAAGCCTAACAGTGCGGAATAACAAATTAACATTTGCGGAATAATAAATTAAAATTGAACATACGGAAATAACAACTGTATATAAGGCCACTCAGCCTATACAACTCAAAATATGCGGAAGTCTGCAACTGAATCCCAAAACCCGGAAACTCACGGGAAACACAGGCTAATAGAATGTAGTAAACTGCTCTACACTAGAATGTCTAAACAACATGAAAGGAAAGAAAAGGAACTATATGCTAAAGCCGGAATAGAGTAGAGACTCCTGGTCTGCGAACGTAGCAGATATACCTCAAGTCTCAGCTAGGACTCTCCACCACGAGGATGATACGTCTGGGAGGAAGTACCTGGATCTGCACATGAAAAACATGCGCAGGAAGGGCATGAGTACACCACAGCGGTACTCAGTAAGTGCCAAGCCTAACCTCGGTTGGGTAGTGACGAGGAAGGTCAGGGGCCTACTGAGATAACATAATAAATAATGAGATAGCAGAAATAGTTTAAATAAAGTCTACAGCGAGAATCTAAACCAGGTAAATAAGGAAGAACAATAATAGAAAGCAAAGGTAACAATACACGGAAAACTGCCCTCACAAGGAATAGTAGCCGGGGGATCTCTTGGTATCCCGAGGATCTCTTGGTATCCTCATCATCAACACTGGGGATCTCTCGGTATCTCGAAGATCTCTTAGTATCCTCTAGTAAGTCGGGGATCTCTTAGTATCCCGAGGATCTCTTGGTATCCTCAATAAGTAAACCGGGGATCTCTTGGTATCCCAATATATATATAGAAACACATGTGCCAGGGATCTCTTGGTATCCCGCACCCTCAGTCCAGAATATCTCAAGTACAGAGGGATCTCCCAGGAAGCGTCCCGTAGTCCCAAATTAAACACACAACAACAACGATTCCTAAATCTCGGAACAATGCTAAAAATCAGGACACAAAGTAGAAAATTATAGCCTAACATGCTTCACAGAGTACAAATAGCACAGTTAAAGCAAATAAGCAGGTAAGCCAGCTAAACATGAGTCTCTAAGCTAGCACAGGTACAAACTTACAGTTAAAATGAACAAGTAAACAAGAAAGCTCAATTTAAATACTTCAAGTAGAAACGGATTTACAACAATTAGCTCAAGTACGCGCTCGTCACCTCACGTACGGGGCATTCAAATATTCAAGATCATATCCTAAGGGAAAAGGTCCCCCACACAAAGTTAGACAAGCCACTTACCTCGAACCGGCTCAATATCAACTAGAAATCACGCTCTTGCCACGAGTATCCGACTCCAAATGGCTCAAATCTATTCAATTCAATTACACATTGTAAATAACATCGCAAACACCTGGTTTTGCTAATAAATTCAAAGCTACGGCGTAAAATTAGGTGAAATGACCAAAATGCCCTCCAGGCCAACGCCCCAGAATCAAATAATTTTTACATTTTCAGAACCCTCGTACTCTCACGAGCCTAACCATATAAAAATCTCCCAAATCGGAGGTCAAATGCTCCCTCAAAACTCCATAATTTAGCCAATGAAGTTTTACCCCAAATTATCCAATTTTGATCCTAAATTCGAATTCCAATGATACATTTAACTATATAATGATGAAATATAACTAGAAGGGATTAAGGAAACGTTACCCAATAGTCTTCTCTTCAAAACCCACTCAAAATCGCCCTACCCGAGTTCTCAATTGATTTTTGCAACTTATGAACTCAAACCCTCGAAATTTCTATTTCTGCCCAGGGATTTCCGCTTCTGCGGACAAGGGACCGCATCTGCGGTCCCGCTTATGCGGAACAAATGCCGCTTCTGCGGCTATTAACTAAAATCCAGGGGTTCCGCTTCTGCGGTCTTAAACTGCACCTGCGGTAGCCGCTTCTGCGAAATACTTACCGCTTCTGCGGTTTCTCACCAATGATCCAGGGCCGCATCTGCGACTTATACCTCGCAGGTGCGTAACCGCTTCTGCGGTCAAACTTCCGCACCTGCGGAAACTGAAGGGAGCCCAAATTTCGCTCTTGCGATGGATGGCCGCTTATGCGGCTCCGCTTCTGTGGTTCCCAAGCCGCAGAAGCAAAAATACCAGAAGAGAGAAAAAAACCAGCTGCTGCAACACTTCAAAAATTCTTCCATTAACCCCCCGAAATCATCCCAAGGTCCCCGGGACCTCAACCAAAAGCACCAATACCACCTAATACCTTATTCAAACTTGCACCAATCCTTAAAACACCTAAAACAACACCGGAAACCCAATTAAATCAAAGATTCAAGCCTAAGAACTACAAGTTTCCTCCAAATACGCTTTCGATAAAAAACCTAACCAAAACACGTCCGAATGACCTGAAATTTTGCACACACATCCCAAATGACATGACGGAGCTACTGCAAGTTCCGGAATTCCAATCCGACCCTCGGATCAAAAACTCACTATCGGACCGGAACTTCAAAAATTCAAACTTCGGCATTTCAAGCCTAAATGAGCTACGAGCCTCCAAAATACATTCCGAACACGCTCCCAACCCCAAAATCACCTAACGGAGCTAATGGAACCATCGAATTCCAATTCCGAGGTCGTCCTCACACTGTTCTGATTACGGACCATTTTTCAACACTTAAGCTCTCATTTAGGGACTAAGTGTCCCAAAACTCTCCAAAACTTAACACCGAACGTCCCGACATACCAAAATAGCAGAATGAACTTAGGGGAAGCAGTAAATGGGGAATCGGGGCGTAAATTCCAAAAATGACCGGCCGGATCGTTACAGTTTTTCGGTTGAGAATCTTTTTTATAACTGGAAATACAAGTTTTGTGTGTTATAATTGAGTTTGTTGAGTTATATTAGGAGTCTATTATGTTAATTGATTCACTTTCCATTTAAAAACAGCTGAATAGACCATGAATTGTGCAATTTATGTTACTGTATTCATAAATACATATCGTGAATACAGTCGAATACAATAATCTCTAGCTGTAATCCCCTGTTTCACGCCGTGAATACAGTCGAATACAAAAATTTGTCTAGCTGTAATCCCCTGTTTCACGCCTAGAAATGCTACTGTATTCATGAATACAGTAGCTTAAATACATCGAATACACAATAAAAACCTGAAAACATAGCTATAGGAAGTAATATAGTAAATGGTAGCTACAACTAGCTAATAACCACTAAAACATAGTGGTTTCTGAAAGTTTCTCTTTGTTATACATCGGTATATGGAGCGTTTAGATATACATTTACAAAGTTCGGAATTGCATTTAAGATTCAAAAATCATTAAGGAACGAATGGGAAATGAGGATGGTTATTTATAGGCAGAATAGCCTAAATGACACTTATTCTTGGGTCACTTTGTCATCCCGGTTCTTTTACTTAATTTGTTTTAATCCAAACTCTTTTACTTTATCAAAACTCATATTTTTAACCCCTCTGACCGTTGACCGATCATATATGACAACATTATGGCTGAGTTGGACAACAAGCGTGTAATTCACGCGTACAACGAGCGTGAACATACAAAATTGGCCTAAGAAATGATTGAACTAAGCAAAAAATAATAAAATGAAAAAAATAGTAAAATTTAAAGAAAGTAAACTAACCCCTTCCCGTTCTTCCCCAAAACCCATCTCCCATTTCTATTTCTTTTTTCTGGCCTTGGCTTCCGTGGAAGGTTGGTCAGTTCCCAAGTTCTACAAGGAAAGATCAGAAGAGTAGACAATAAGTGAAGGGAAAAATGCCGAACAAGAACTGGAGTCTTTCGTTCGATGCTTGAGGGTATCTGAGCTAGTCGGGTTGGATTGTCAAGAGCCTTATCGACTACATCGTGTAGCAATGCAGTTTGGATATGACCAAGACTTCCCTAAATGGATTCCTTGCTCGTGTTTATGTCCTCAAGTTGAAGTTGCTTAGTACAACTATAGCAGATCCATTGATTCTGATTTAAGGCTTCTTTCCCTTCCCGTTCTCCCCCCACCTGCACCCCCCTTCCCATTCTCCCTCCCAATTTTCACCCAAAAATTATTTACCTTGAACCTATGTATTCTCATCCAATGGACCAAAATTATTGTAATTTCCAGATAACACTTTTCTAAAGAGCAATGGATGGGTTGTTCGATTTTAATGGAAAAGTCAATCTGCTTTTTTGAAAAAAAATTTGTTCAGTTTATCTGCGAATGAAGTGTGCTTTTTGTCAATAATAAAAAGCCAATGGAGAATGAAGAGTGATCTCCAGATTTTAATGGTGTTCTCCAGTGGCCGGAGGAAATTTCCGGCGATGGCAGTGATGAAGTTGTTGGCGGTAAGGAGAAGAGATGGTGGAGTAGGGGAAAAAATGAAGATAAAGTCAATTGTTTATTTTCCGATGGGCACTAGTAATGACGTGGCATCCTACGTGTAGGAGATTGTATTACGCGCACTGACAGCTTCGTGTCATAAGCATTTATTATGCACGGTTTGAACAAGTGTAATATTTAATTGGCAAAATGTTAAGTTTAGGGACCAGAATGACAAAATGTTGCAGGTATACGTGCTATTTAGACTATTCCGCCTTATTTATAAGCTGACTTGATACAAAAAAATGGGTCAGATTCGCTCAAATGGGTAAACAAATTGGGTTTAGGTTTTTAAAAATGGATAATATATGAAAAAATTGGATTTTTTTTACTGTAATTTGTTATGGAAATTAGCTGGAATACGACTAGTACTTTTGTTACATAGGTATAATATAGGTACATTAAATCAAACTTTTTGACTTTTCTTCTTTTTATTTTTAAAGCCCGTTTGGACATAAGAATTTGTTCACTTTTTTTCAAAAAAGATTCACTTTTTTTCGTAATCAGCGTTTGGTCATAAAATTTTCAATTTTCACTTGAAGATGACTTTTGAACTTTTTTTAAATGAAAAACTCCAAAAAGCTGTTTTTCAAAATTTTAACTCAGATCACTCACAAAAACTTCAAAAATAACCCAAAATTATATTCATGTCCAAACACAACTCTAATTTTCAAATACAATTTCATTTAAAAAAAAGATCACTTTTTTTTGAACTTTTACAATTCTTATGTCCAAACGCTCACTTAATTTCTGTTTTTCTTCCTTTCCTACTTGGTCAGGATCATATGAAGTTTCAAGAGTTCATAAGTCTCATAAATTCTCACTACTTCAGTAATGGTAATTAATCTTTTTTTTCTAAAGCAAGGAACTTTTATTTGAGACCGAATTTAAAGAGTGTGACCACTACAACAAGAAACTGATCTTATTTTGACCCACAAAAGCATTTTCCCCTCCATTTTCTTGGAGGTTGGAAAAAGCAAAGCCTTTTGACAAATTTTGGGAACGACTTTACAGGTCAAATTGACCAGAAGAAGCTTCTATATATCCAGATAGACCAAGAAAAAAAAGAAATGTAAGGCTGGAAAAATCCTTAATTAATAATCCCTCCGTTTTCAAATTAAATGAGGTACTTTTCTTTTTAGTCTGTTCCAAAATGAATGACATATTTTTAAGTTTGAAAATAATTCAACTTTAAACTCTTCAATTTATCTATTTTACCACTAATGAGAAGCTTTAATAACCACACAAATGTCATGGCCCCATAAAGCTTTTACCCGTTAAATTTTTAAGACCACAAGTTTCAAAAGTCTTCTTTTTTTTTAAACTCCGTGCCGAGTCATATTACCACATCTAAATTGAGACGGAGGGAGTACTATAGAATAAAATGATCGGTCAAAAAGTCAAGTCTTAAGAAAATAATGAAAGGGATGGTCTTTGTCATGAACAAGTCAACTTATAGCCTGTTTGGCCAAGCTTCTTTTTGGCCAAAAGTATTTTTTTTTGCCAAAAGCACTTTTGGCCAAAAATTGAGGTGTTTGGCCAAACTTTTGGAAGGAAAAAAAGTGCTTTTGAGGAGAAGCAGAAGCAGTTTTGGTTAAGCAGAAAAAAGTAGTTTCTCTCCAAAAGCACTTTTTTGAGAAGCACTTTTGAGAAAAATACACTTAGAAACAATTTTTTAAAGCCTGGCCAAACACTAATTGCTGCTCAGAAGTGCTTTTCAAACTAATTAGCCAAACACAAACTGCTTCTCACCAAAAGTACTTTTGAGAAAAGCACTTTTGAAAAAAACACTTCTCAAAATAAGCTGATTTTTGCAGCTTGGCCAAACGGGCTATTAGTTTTATGGCGGCGGTGACTGTTATCTGAAAACCACCACAGCAACCACCAATAACACCAGCTCCCAATAGCCAATTACAACCTCCCATCCATGGAGAAAACCTCGAAAATTAAACTCTCAGATCAAGAAACTAATCAACTAAGTCGTAGCATTGATAAACCTAAGGAAGCCGTAGACATTTCTAAGGAAACTATGGCACAATCATGCAATAACCCCTCCAGCAAGGTAAGTTTTCGTGACACTCTCTACCCACCTTCTCTCCTCCAATCGACCCCAACCTAGAAACTGATTTCCTGAAAAAACTAACCTTAGACGATGAAAACACCAACCCATCTCATCACCCTTTTTTCATTCCTATCTCCTCAAACGATAAACTTAGACTCTGTCGTCCTTGGCATCAAGCCATTATCATCAAACTCCTAGGGAAAAAAATTCTCTTATACAAACCTCAAAATCAAATTGAGCTCCCTTTGGCAACTCAATGAAACACTTTACCTAATAGATTTAGGCTATGACTATTATCTTATCAAATTTCAACATCGAGAACTTTAATAAAATACTCCCAAATGGACCTTGGTTCATAGGATCCCAATACCTCACTATCCGGCAATGGGAACCTAAATTCAACCAAGCTCTTGCTCATAAAAATTAAACCGCCGTGTGGATTCGCCTACAGGAATTATCCATTGAATATTATGATATGCAAATCCTACAAAAAATAGCGGAATTTATTGGCACACTCATAAAAATCGACACATGCACAGTCCACTCATCCAGAGGACGATATGCTAGGTTTTGCATTTAGCTCCACTAGGAAAATCCCTTCCATCAAAAATCCTCCTTGGCGCACATGATCAATTAATTTTTTATGAGGATTCAACAATAATTTGTACAAAACGTGGATGCTCACGACACAATCTTCACTATTGTCCAATTTTTTCAGCTCGTTCTACCTCAAATCAATCGCAGGACAATCCTCCCACATCCTCATGTGAGGAAAATCAACCTAGTCAGTTGAAAGCAGTTTCATATTCCAAAAACAAAAAAATTACAAAAAATAAGACAGAAATTCGACCCCCCCCCCAAACTACCTCCATGAACCTAACTACCCCCCCCCCCCCAAATACCACTACTCAGAAACCTAAGGTCGCACCTGGCCCCCACAAAATCAATAATTCAACCAATGGCATTCCTCTCCATAACCAATTCGACTTCCCCCACCCCATGATATCACAAACTTGCATGCCAACCCTATACCACCTACAACTCACACAATTAACCATATCTCAATCCCTTTCACACCACCATCATCACCTTTCCATATACCAACGCTCAAGCCCACTAAAGACCTTCTAAAAAACCATCAACACAATCGATCACCCCCTTCACCCCATAATTAGGAAAACCTTGTCCAAACGTCTATCACAAAAATACAATACCAACAATAAAACATCTAAACTATCCACCCATCATGACTCTACCAGACATGATTCCCCTACAAACAATGATACACAAGACAACACACAACTAAACGTCAAAGCTATACTACCCATAATTACACCAATCCAAATAAGCCAAAACGTTGCTACAATACCTAGTCAGTGGCCCCCTACACATATCTCAATACCCCCTTACACCATTCTTCCCCATTATCACCCAAAAAAGAATGCTCAATAGATTCTAGCTTCATTAACCTTGCTTCTTCGTCTCAACATGCCACACCATCGTCTGAAGAAAATCAAAATTCCATAACCAATGATAATGGCCTATTCCATCTATCAATCAATGAAACAACCTCCTTTGACACCAGAAAGTCCTCTTCAAATAACGATCCGACGAACCTTTTCATCGCAACAACTCAAACCACACTTCAACCTACTAAATCCTCCACAAACACCAATAATGTATCGTCCACACAACCATAGGAATCACCACCACCACAGGCACATACGCTACATCATCAATGTCCATATCAACCACTACCATCACCTCCCTCCCCACGCGTAATCATCTCACATCATCCCCCTAATGCACACCACTCGGCAATATTGCAACCAAACCACCCAGCCATGCAACAACCACTGCCTTCTTCACAACAACAAATTCGTCCCATGCATCAACCACCACAAATAGACCTCCAACTACTATAAAACCATGTCTCAATTCTATTGGAAACATCGGAGGAAATGGCATTCTCACTTCAATAGGGGATTCCAAATCAAGCTCAGCAAGAGCAAGTCTTGAACCCAATTCATCAACAAGACATAACCATCTGGCAGATGCAACAAATCATCACGCAATATCAACAATGGCAAGCCCAAGCACTTCACCAACCCTTTCTCTGGAATATACCCCTACAAAACAACTTCTGGCCATAGTTAGCTCCTCATCAACCATTGGAGATGCCTCACCTCCACTACCAGGGCCAACCCAACAAAAGTGATCACCCTTCTGAATACCAACTAGCCACTACCCTCTCCATGCTAGGAAAATCCCCCACAAACAGAAGATGACAACGACCTACCGGAGACCTTCATGGAATCAATGGTACTGAACCACTTCCTGACGATCTCCATGCCGGAAACATAGAAAAAAAAAACTCATCTTCATCCCCCCAAATCTTCAGAAAACCTCATTGAATATACGCCTAGATCCTTTCTCCTTGGAGTAGAGATGTGTGATAGACATGATCCCAACCTTGCACGACAATTTGCTACCTGCAGCACTATACAATCCTCCACACCTACTAAAGCATTTAGAACTATCACTGCTCCGGAAGGGAGCAACCCACACCATGAATGTCTGATGAAGATAATGCTTTGGAACTGTCAGGGAGCTCATAATCAAGAATTCCCCCGGAATCTACGTTTTTTGCTAACATGGAACAATCCATCTATCCTATGCCTGACAGAAACAAAAATGGAGGATCACACAGACCTTCTTACTGAGTTTAACTACGCAGACCTAATCCAAGTAGCAGCACAAGGTCAATCATGTGGAATAGTTCATTATGGCGTGCTCATGAATTGGTAGTCAACCCAGTAGCAGTCACAAGCCAGGAGATACCTGCTTTTGCCCAGGTAAACAAGTCACCTGCATGGCTTTTATCCATAATATATGCTAGTAACTGTTTTACAAATCGCCAATTGTTATGGAACAATCTAAAAACTGTACATGATAGCCATAGTTGTGCATGGCTATTATGTGTGATTTTAATGAGGTCTCTACATCTAACGAAAAATTCGAAGGAGCCCCTATTAACATAAAAAGATCCTCAAACTTTAATAAATGCCTAAATAACATTAAAATGATTGACTTGGGTTTTTATGGCCCACGTTTCACGTGGACTAATAAACTTAAATTCGATCACACAAAAAATCATCCTAAATCAATTATTATGGAACGACTAGACAAATTCTTTCCTAATAACAAATGGCCAGAATTGTTTCAAGACTCAACTGTTAAACATCAACCACGCAGTGTCACGATCCCAAACCGGACCCGGTCGTGATGGCGCCTCTCGTGAAGACGAGGTCAGCCGACACAACACTCATATTAACCCTTTTAATCATTTAAGAGTCATTTTTATAACCTCTAATTGACATGTTTCATAATAAAATTCAGAAATAACAGTGCAGAATAATAATACAAGCCCGACATCGGGATGTCACTAGTCATGAGCATCTACCAAGGTCTGAATACAACAAAACAGTAAAATGTACCTAGTACAGAAATGAAAATGAGAGGAAGGAAGCGGTGCTGCGAACGTCGTGCAGCCACCTTGCTAACTCTGATGACTCCACGTCTGAGCAACCAACACCCGCTACCGGGTACCGAAATACCTGAATCTGCACACGAGATGCAGGGAGTAATGTGAGTACTCCAACCCAGTAAGTAATAAGACTAAATAAAGACTGAGCAGTAGGAAACAATGAATCCACATTTATGTTAAACTCAATGGGCACACATGCTGCTAAATCAGAATACGAGTCAATCGCCTCTTAAAAAAATCCAGCTTTTGGTAAAAATCATTTAAAATGCCTTCCGACAGATTTAAGTAGGGGTTCAATACCATTTTTAATAAAAGAGCTAGAAACCATAATCGGCCCCTCGGGCAAAACAGGAGTCATAAACACCTCCTAACAAGAAAATCTCAGTGGAAATAACAAAAGCCAAATCAGTGATTAAGTTCTGAACATCTCACAAACCCCAGCTTAAGTGAAAGTTGTTTAAAAACATTTATCTAACGTTTTCGACAGAGGCTCAGTATAAAGATGAGTGAAAACAGTCATTAAATCAACATATTCGACAGAAATTCACTCTAAAGAGAAGTGAAAATCAATAAGTTCATAATCAGGCCCCTCAGGCAAACATCACTCATGTGCATCTATATATCTATCGCCCCTCGGGCTAGCCTCTCAGTCACTCGTGACTCAACTCCTACCAATCAGTGCTCACACTCAGCATTCACGCTCAATAGGTACCATATACTAACCGCTGCGGCGTGCAGCCCGATCCACATAACGTCGACGACGCTCACTGGGGGTGTGCAGACTCCGGGAGGGGCCCCTTACGGACCAAGCGCAATATTGCTGCAGCGTGCAGCCCGATCGAATATATATATCGCTGCAGCGGGCAGCCCGATCCATATAAGCATTGCTGCGGCGTGCAGCCCGATCCGTATCTATATATATATATATATATATACACACACACTTTGCTGCGGCGTGCAGCCCAATCCATAGATATATAATCCTCACCACTAGGCCCTCGGCCTCTCTCAGTCATTAATATCACCATCAGACTCTCAGTCTATCTCAGTCATCAATCTCACAATCAGACCCTCGGTCTATATCAGTAAAACAGGGAACTCTGCCCAAACAGTTTTCCACATTTTTAAGAATATAATGATAGAGCCAGGTTTGAGAAATAAACAGATAAAAGCATGACTGAGGATATACTTTCAACAAATAGAGTGAGGAAAATCAGTCAAATGCCCCTAAGGTCTCAGCAAGTCGGCACAAAGCCCCAAA
The DNA here is from genome assembly GCF_001879085.1 of Nicotiana attenuata. Taxonomy (NCBI): domain Eukaryota; kingdom Viridiplantae; phylum Streptophyta; class Magnoliopsida; order Solanales; family Solanaceae; genus Nicotiana; species Nicotiana attenuata. The sequence goes on from NW_017673155.1 coordinate 77,185, forward strand.
CATGGCATACAACCCAAGGTATAATTACATCAAACAATTAACTATCAGTTACTCATTAAAATAGTCATTCGGGATGGACTAGGTCACAATCCCCAATGGTGCTCTACCCCACGCTCGTCATTTAGCGTGCAAGTCACCTCAAAGTAACACAACGATGTGTAATCCGGGGTTTCAAACCCTCAGGACAGTATTTACAATCATTACTTACCTCGAACCGGCTACCACTCTAGCTCGCGACTCCTTTGCCCCTCGAATCGGCCTCCACGCGCGTCGAATCTACCCAAAATTAGAATGAATACGTCACAATATGCTAAGGGAACATAGCCCAAGCGAAAACAATCGAAAAATATCAAAAATCTCGAAATTAGCAAAACCCGAGCCCCGGGCCCACTTTTCGAAACTCAGAAATTTTCACATCAACAGGTTCCTTATCCTTTCACGAGTTCATACATATCAAAACCTCTCAATTCCGACCTCAAATTGCCTTTCAAATCCCAATTTAAAAGTTCAAAATCACAAGCCCTAGCTCTTCAATTTAGGCTTAGTTTCCATGAATTTCTAGGTTAATTTCACAAAATAATCACGTTTTTTTGGTTCATAAAGCTTACCTCCAATCAGTCCTCTTCGAATCCCTCTTCAATTTCTCCCAAAGAGCTCTCAAAATACTCAACAATGGAGGAAAAATGACTTAAGCTCGCGGAATAAAATGTTTAAAAACCCTTCTGCCCAGGTGCTGATTCCTTCTATGCGATCGCGGCCCCAGGCTCGCGATCGCGAAGGGAAAATTTTCCTTGACCTCAAAATAAACTATGTGAACGCGATAAAATCCTTGCGAACGCGATGCAGCCTTTCCCCACACTACGCGAATGCGAACCATACAGTGCGAACGCGAAGGCAAAGGCCCCTAGCCCTCAAATCCTCCTTTGCGAACGCGGAGGGTATCGTGCGAACGCGAAGCACCCAGAACTCACCCTCCGCGAACGCGTAGCATCAACCGCGAACGCGAAGACAAAATCTCAGGCCTCCAAAATTCCTTATATGCGAACGCGGGGGACCTCCCGCGATCGCGAAGGTCAAAATTCCTCTGCAACAGCTGCTGCATTCCTGCAGTTTCCTAAGTCCCAAAAACCTTCCGTTAGCCATCCGAAACTCACCCGAGGCCCCTGGGACCTCAACCAAAAGTACCAACACATCCTAAAATATCATTAAAACTTGTTCCAATCAACAAAACTCCTCAAACAACACCAAAACCATCATTTCACATTGAATTCAAGCCTAAGTTTTTCCCAAAAACTTCCGAAACACGCATTCGATCAAAAACCCAACCAAACCACGTCCGACTGACCTGAAATTTTGCACACACATCAAAAATGACATAACGAAGCTGCAACAACTCTCGAAATTCCATTCCGACCCTCGGATCAAAATCTCACCCAGCAACCGGAATTCGCCAAAATACTAACTTCGCCAATTCAAGCCTAATTCTACACCGGACCTCCAAAACCAATTCTGATCGCGCTCCTAAATCACAAATCACCTAACAAAGCTAACCAAATCATAAAAACTCCGATCCGAGCTCATATACAAATAAGTCAACTCTTGGTCAAACCTTTCAAATTTAAAGTTTTCAACTGAGACTGTTCTTTCAAATTCATTCCGATTTCCATGAAAACCAAAATGAACGATTTAAATAGTCATAATGCATCACATGAGGCAAGGCATGCCCGAGAACTGGCGATCAAAGTGCAAAAGCTCAAAACGATCGGTCGGGTCGTTACATCCTCCCCCACTTAAACACACGTTCGTCCTCGAACGTACCCAGAGTTGTTCTAGAAGCCAACCAATAGCTGAATAACTTTACCATGCATAAACCCGGGGGTGATGCCACGTCACCCTACCTCCTATAGGTCTGAAAACACATAGAAACTGAAATTTCACAATCCAATCTAGCCCATAAACCATAGAACCACATTTCCACTTCCGAAATCATCAATACAATCAGAATTTCATATTTATACTCTGAATAAGCCCGAACAAGCTGTAATAACCCATACCTGCTAACTAAGGTGCAATCACATGATATACCATATAACTCAACACTTGTAGCGATCACTTCTAATCACAACAGCTGCACACAACAACCGAGACCGATAGAAAGCCTCTTATCAACCAAAATCTCATCCTAACACTTTCATATACTGCCAGATATAAATAAAACAAACAGTAAGCCATAACCATTCCTCAGGTCAACCATTCATGAAGCCACTTCTCCTTTTGCAACGACCATAGCAAATTTCTGAGCCGAACATCAATATATCCCTCCAATACGCTGAAACCGAATTCGTTTGTATTCATTCTAGATCCCAACAATCTCATCTGATTTTTAACACAACTACCCTGGTGACATGCCACACCAATACCATCTAAAGCCACAACTCGTGCAATCCACGCACTAATAAGCAACGATCTGAACGTACTTAAACCATGAAAATGACTCAAATGAGAGAGCTGTACCACAAGCTCACCAATACCATCACAACACAAGGCTGAGAACCCGTCTCACATCATAGAAATAGAAGACATGAATCTAACCCGAAGGCCATATCTCCACGTAGCTTCGCTACAATGCGCGATCCTATCCAAACACTGCTCCACATGAAACACCTCAAGTCACTATGCCCAAAACCATCAACCAAGCCAATTTGATGCCTAGCACCCAAAAGTGAACCACCATAACCATGGAGAAGCAAATGACGCAATGCCACACCAGCCTGAAGGAACATATCCAATGTGCAACAAATCATGCCACACCCAAATACCCGTCTCATTCAAATCCCACTATAAAACCCCACTGAAACCGCACCATTTGTGCATATAACCACCAAATCTCAACTCCTCGTAACACAGGAGGGTAACTCACATATCACAAATAAGCTCAAAAACAATCGAATGGCACATCTCCCAACAATAGCAGTTCGGAGTAAACAAATCTGACCAGGTGAAGAACACACATCCATGTTGGACCTATCGATGAACCCCAAATCAACTCTGGTCACCCACAATAGATAATTAACTCTTTGAAGGTTCGCAATGACTGAACCATGGCACATACTACCCTCTGACTAACCTTAGCTATTTTCTTACGGTCCACAACCACAAAGCCATCTGATCACGGAAACTCTCAGTCTCTCAATCCATAAAGCACACGAATCGCCATATCTGATCCCAGCTACACTGCCCGAACATCTAACACACATCCGATACTCGATCATTCCACGAGGGATACTCCTATAATTCTTCTGTGCTACCAAGCCAACCTGAATATCAACAGTCGAATCCAACAAGAGAGTACCACAATGCTAATGAAGTATCCTTAATTCGACACATTGCCCTTTTTCTGAAGTTTATACCCTTATCAAGACACACCATTTAGTAATATCATCTACCTAATCGTGTGAAACTGCCGTGCTATCTAAGAATTTGTAACCTTCCTTTCAGAACTGAACTGTGACCTCACCCATGCCAATCTCAACCCTACACAACATACCACAAATACCATGCCATCCTATGATAAGTATGAGAACTTCACAATTCCTTCCGAGCCACAATCAAATATATACTCAACTAGTCAAGAACTTTCCGTTTGATCCCATCCAGGAGAAAATCACTATACATCTCATGCTCCTCACGCCAGCAGAAATCACATATCTCTAACCATGGTAGAAATTATCAAAAATTCTACGAATCCCCTTTTGCACAAAACCGAACCATCAGAACTGACTCCCTGTAACTCAACCAAGCTACAAGCAATCCAAACCTAAGAGTATTGCTGCGAAATACCAGCACGAACTCATTACCTTGAACACAAACAAAGATTTAATCACATCCTTACCATACCGATCCGGTCTACTATCAAACTACTCTATCTATCTAAATTTCCTTCTGATTCATTTTCAACCTGATATTCTCTCTTGCTGTAGCACCACAATTCCTCAACCCAGTCTCACCATACTAGACCCAAGCATAAAACCATACTGTCTAGGACCCATAAGCCGCTGAATACTCTCTTAAATATTCCCAAAACACCATATTCCAGAATACTTTACTCCGAAGAACTTCCCGCGAACCTAAACCCGTTACCTTTGCCTCCCTGATACAGATACATAGAATCCCATAATTAACATAGAAATACCACAATTCTGAACCTCTTCCAATGAAAACACAGTTTCTAACCACACATGCAACTCTAAAATACCCGATTGTTCCCTGTAAAATCTTGGACATATTGGAGCCATCCTCGCAAGTCATCCACTCTTATTCAAACTGCAATTTACTTGACCTAACGAACAGAACCACCCGTGCCTCATTGGCACTCCGATACCGCAAAATGAAATCCTCATCCCAATACAACCAAGCAACTTCCTGCTCTATGCGCCGAGCATTCTTTACCAACAACACTCTAGACATTCCGTGATTCTCATACCCTATGAAGCATAATATAACCTTTGTCAAACTTTTCCTTTACTCTAGCCATAGATAATTCACTCGCACGCCCCAAACTGGAACCAACATAGCACCTAACCGTGCAATCAACTGCTCACAGCAGACTCCCCCCACTTGGCTCGAAGCCATAGATCAAGATACACTCAATAACTCATAACACTTGTACTTTATTGATGCCACAATACCATAGTGAGATTAAACTCAAATCATTTATAAGTTTGTGAAAACACATAACATCTAGTACTGTAAATCTTCTGCAAATCTCGCATTCATCCTCGCAACAGTTAAGCCCACTCTCTTAAAGCGACCCGAAATTTCAAATTTCAACACGTACCCTTCAATTACACATGAGATCTTCTAACATACATATAAGGATCACACCACTTCAGAACGCTCCGCAGGAGATGACCCTTCTACTTTGCGTCAATATAACATTTCCGTATACCTTCCACCGTCATACACGTTACACAGCCACTTAGTCTTCCTGAGTCTGAACTCATACCGCAACATGAAATTTACTTCACCCACAATCGGAAAACATGAAAAGATCTTTCACACGCCCATAACTCGAGGCTATACCTCGAATCATGATGGAATTCAAACACCTAATAGTTCTTCTATCATCCAGCAGACCTTCCTCGTCACTTCCAAGTTACATAGATACATCTCACAATACTAATATACTCATCACATGGCTATCCAGCCGTCACTTCCACTAATAGGGACAATACCGAACATATAAGTTCAAAACACTTACTCACACAATCAGCACCTCGGTGCTCAAGCCATAGGCAAAGATTCGGCCTCAAGTCCTCCAAACTGGCCCAACATCAACTCACGGAGATCACATCTCGCCCCTCGACCGGGGAATCACAAGCCATCAAGGCACATCTGATACTGAGCGCTCATGCGCGCATGCGAACGCGTGAAAGGAATTTCAAAAGTTACTTTTCAGGCTGAATCAGGAACGCACGATAAGAATTCAAGAATGTGAAGTTTTCCTAAAGGTTCTGCAGCCTCTCGAGGATAAATACAGACGTCTCCGAACCGATCCGCTAGACTCTACTGAACCTGCTTATGACTCGTGAGACCTATGTAACCTAGGCTTTGATACCAACTTGTCACGACCCCAAACTGGACCCGTTCGTGATGACGCCTCTCGTGAAGACAAGGCCAGCCGACACAACAATCACATTAACCCTTTTAATCATTTAAGAGTCATTTTTAAACCTTTAATTGAACATGTTTCATAATAAAATTCGGAAATAACAGTGCAGAATAATAATACAAGCCCGACATCGGGGTGTCACTAGTTATGAGCATCTACCAAGGTCTGAATACAACAAAAACAGTAAAATGTACCAAGTACAGAAATGAAAATGAGAGGTAGGAAGCGGTGCTGCGAACGTCGTGCAGCCACCTTGCTAACTCTGATGACTCCGCATCTGAGCAACCAACACCCGCTACTGGGTTTCGAAATACCTGAATCTGCACACGAGGTGCAGGGAGTAATATGAGTGCTCCAACCCAGTAAGTAATAAGAGTAAATAAAGACTGAGCAGTATGAAACAATGAATCCACATTTATGTTAAACTCAATGGGCACACAGGCTGCTAAATCAGAATACGAGTCAATCGCCTCTTTAAAAAAAAATCCAGCTTTGGGTAAAAATCATTTAAAATGTCTTCCGACAGATTTAAGTAGGGGTTTAATGCCATTTTTAATAAAAGAGCTGAAAACCATAATCGGCCCATCGGGCAAAACAGGAGTCATAAACACCTCCTAACAAGAAAATCTCAATGGAAATAACAAAAGCCAAATCAGTGATTAAGTTTTGAACATCTCACAAACCCCAGCTTAAGTGAAAGTTGTTTAAAAACATTTATCTAACATTTTCGACAGAGGCTTAGTATAAAGATGAGTGAAAACAGTCATTAAATCAACATATTCGACAGAAACTCACTCTAAAGAGAAGTGAAAATCAATAAGTTCATAATCAGGCCCCTCAGGCAAACATCACTCATGTGCATGTATATATCGATCGCCCCTAGAGCTAGCCTCTCAGTCGCTCGTGACTCAACTCCTACCAATCACTGCTCACACTCAGCAATCACGCTCAATAGGTACCATATAGTAACTGCTGCGGCGTGTAGCCCGATCCATATATCGTTGCAGCGTGCAGCCCGATCCACATATCGTCGAAGGCGCTCACTGGGGTGTGCAGACTCCGGGAGGGGCCCCTTACGTCCCAAGCGCAATATTGCTGCGGCATGCAGCCCGATCCAATATATATATATATCGCTGCGGCGTGCAGCCCGATCCATATAAGCATTGATGCGGCGTGCAGCCCGATCCGTATATATATATAT